>NC_137958.1:8626528-8906528 GCF_963924665.1 Micromys minutus
GGACAAGATCTTTACCAATCCTACATCTGATAGAAAGTTAGTATTCAATATATACAAAGAACTCAAGAAGTTAAACTCTAGAGAATCAAATAATCCTGTTAAAATGGGGCACAGAGTTAAATAGAGAATTCTTAACTGAGGAATATCAAATGGCTCAGAAGAGCCTAAAGAAATGTTCCACATCGCTAGTCACCAGGGAAATGCAAATAAAAACCACCCTAAGATTTCACCTTACACCAGTTAGAATGGCTAAGATTAAAAACTCAGGTGACAGCAGATGGTGAGAATGTAGAGAAAAAGAAACACTCCTCCACTGTTGGTGGGATTTTAAACTAGTACAACCATTCTGGAAATTAGTCTGGCGGTTCCTCAGAAAATTGGACATAGTACTACCCAAGGACCCAACTATACCACTCCTGCGTATATACCCAAAAGAAGCTCCAACATCTAATAAGGACACATGCTCAACCATATTCATAGCAGTCTTATTTATAATAGCCAGAAGCTGGAAAGAACCCAGATGTCCTTCAACAAAAGAATTGTTAGAGAAATTGTGGTACATATACAAATGGAATACTACTCAGCTATTAAATACAAAGAGTTCATGAAATTCCTAGGCAAATGGATGGAACTTGAAGCTATCATCCTGAGTAAGGTAACCTAGCCACAAAAGAGCACTTATAGTATATACTCACTTATAAGTGAATACTAACCCAAAAAGCTTAAATACCCAAGGAACAATTTACTCAACATATGAAGCTCAAAGAGAATGAACGTCAGATTTTGGATGCCTTAGTCCTTCTTAAAATGGTGAACAAAACTCTCAAGGGAGGAAATAAAGAGACAAATAGAAGAGCAGATATTGGAGAAAAGATCATCCAGAGACTGCCTCACCTGGGGATCCATCCCATATGAAGCCACTAAACCCACTCACTATTGCTGATGCCCAGAAGTGCTTACTGGCAGGAGCCTGACATGGATGCCTCCTCAGAGGCTCTGCCAGAACCATATACAGACGAGAAGGCTTGCTGCTAACCATCAGACTGAACATGAGGACATCAATGAATGAGCTAGAGAAAGGACCTAAAGAGCTGAAAAAGGAACACCATGAAAAGAACAAAATGATCAACTAATCAAACACACCACAGCTCCCAGGGACTAAAACACCAACAAATGAGTTTGTACAAAGAGACCCATAGCCCCAGGTGCATATGCAGCAGAGGATGGCATTCTCTGGCATCAGTGGGAGGAGAAGCCTTTGGTTTAGCGAATGCTCATTTTTCCAGTGTAGGGAAATGCCAACATGCTGAGGTGGGAGAGGGTACTTGGGAGAGGGAGCACCTTCATGGACACAATGGGAGGGGGAGTGGTATGGGATTAAAAAAAGATATTTATGTAAGATAGAAGGCCAAGTGATAAAATGATTTAAAATTTAAAAAAAAAAAAAGAAAAAAATTAAAGAAAGTCCCACCCATGTTAAAGATGCTACATACTGGTTGGAATGTCCATGACTAGAGTTGGAATGTTACAAGTCTAGAAATAATTCATCTTGGGCTATTTTAGCTGTCTTAATACCTATCTACTGTTTACCTCTGCATTTGACATAACATCTTTCTTTGTTATTGTTATGCATACCATTTTTAAATATACCAACAGACTATTCTTACTTCCCACCAACTCAAAGACTGCCATTGAATACCATCTGAGTTCCACAGCAGATATTCCCGAGTGTGCAGTAGCCACCTACCTGATGTTCCCACCAATGCATTTTACAAAGGCCTTGAGTTATAACTTCCTTTGTTTTGTTACTACAAAAACTTCATGAGACTGTGACAGTGTTAGAATTTGGAATTACGGGTAGCCTACAAATATCTTCCCTGGTCACTATCACTCAATTTAGCTCCAGTATATTTACTTTAAGATGAGAATTTTTGCATTGATGTGGTTGAATCATGGAATAAAGGAAGAAGGTTCGCAGAGAAAGCAGCTTAGCTTCTTTTACCCAAACTGTAGAGAGGCAAAGACACAGCTGAACCCCACATTCAAAGACTAAGATGTCTCTCCTTCCCTGGGGAAGTCTTGACTGAGTTTTTTAGACTGAAGGCAAACTTCAGCAGGAGACTTGACATTACTGGATGGGGGCTGCTCTTAGCTGCCCATAGAATTTGAGCTAGACACGTGTTTCAAAAAGATGTCTACCTTTTTATCATTACCACAATTGTTCTTTTAGGTCACACATAAAGATGTTTAAGGCACAGATGCTGGCTGAACACTGAAATCAACACTCCACACTCTCTGGGCTTCTAGGAACACAGGTGTGACATTCATGTCCTGAGCAGAAAGCTTCATGCTCACACAGAGGACAGAAAGCACAAGAGACCAACCCATTTACAGGTGGGAAGTGGTAAGCTAAGTTTGTAAAAGTAGAAAGATTCACAGTAGATGAACACCAAATTGAGACATCCCAAGCCAATCTTGACTCATGATCCACACACCTTTATAATACTGTACATTTGTTAGCAAAAAGGACTGGGCTGATCCCTAGTTCACTTCCCTCAAGAAAAAAAAAAAAGTACCATCAGGGAACTAAGAATTCAAGTGGCTAATGAGTACTCACTCCACAGTTAGTCAACAACTTGACCAGAGTCCTTGCATGGGAGATGAAGGGACTGGGGTAGGGTGGGAGTTAAAGTTCTACCAGAGGACAGAGTAATCATTGCAACCACACCTTGTTCTGCACTGAGCTTAGTGGTTGAAAAATTACCATTAGAAACTTAGCAGGAGATAGAGAGCAAGCTAGCAGAGCCCCTCAGACAGCACAGTTGTTCTGACTCTTTTGCTTACTAGAACAGCTTGAAGAGCCTCAGTATGTAGGGGCAGAGATGGGTCTTGCCTATTACGTGGGACTCTCATTATCAAATGTTAGGGGAAAGGAATCCTTGCTGCGTACTCTAGCCTACTACTCAGAGAAGCCTACTGACTTGACTTGTATCCCCTTCCTCCCTCCAGAATTACAACCCAGAAAATTGAGGCACAGAGAGATACACTAAATGACTTGGACACAAACATGCGACAGACAGGGAAGAACTACGTCTTTACCCCTTGAACCTCTTTGTTCCATCATTATTCCCCTTGACCCGAGGATTGCCCTGCTCCACCATTCCACGTCATGCTGTGTACTGCTCTGCCTCAACACTCCGAGACCTTTCATGGTTGTAGCTTGTGAAATGTCCAAATTTCATCAATTTCACACCATAAACCATAGCACCATTGCGAACAGAAAAAGAAACAGGAGTCTATTATTTTTCTTCTAATGAAACTAGATCATCCTCACCAATATGTAGATACCTATCATCAAAATTATATTGGGTCTAATAGCCTTGGAACATATCTGATAACCATATTCAAAGGTTTTTCTGGCAAAATCAAGTAACATCTGGCTAGTCTATGTGCAGTTTAAATAGCAAAGCTACTGAGACAGAGATACCAAATTCTTCCTAACACTTCTTATAACTGCTCACTCCCAATAAAACCATGTTGGATCCAGGCATGACACATGCCTATATTCTCAGCACTCAGAAGGCTGAGGTAGGAGGATTTTGAGCCTGACACTAGCTTGTGCTGCACAGCAAAGCCCAGGTTAGTTTGAATTACATAGCACAAAACCATGTCTCAAAACAACAGCACCCCTTCCCCAAATACAAACAATCAGAGCACTAAGGAGGTTCTTAAGGTGTTTGGAGTATTGGTATTAATGGTTTGGTATCATAGTTACATTTCATGAATTGCCCCCAATGCAAATGTTAAAATACTGTCTTTGTCATCTTAAAAGGAACCCCGTTGAGCCCGTTGCTCTCTGAGAGGCTCCACCCAGCAGCTGACTCAGACAGATACAGACACCCACAGGTAAACAGTGGACGGAGCTTGGGGACTCTTGTGGTAGAATAGGAGGAAGGATTGTGAGCCCAAAGTGGATGGGAATTCTATAGGAAGACCAACAGAACCAACTAACCTGGGTACTTGGGGCACTCAGAGACTGACCCACCAACCAAAGAGCATAAACAGGCTGGAGCTAGGCCTCCCCATACATATGTAGCAGATGTGCAGTTTGGTCTTCATGTGGGTCCTAAACAACTGGAGCAGGGGCCATCCAGAAACCTGTCCATGGGATATTCTCTTCTAGCTGGGCTGCCTTGTCTGGCTCCAGTGAGAGAGGAAGTGCCTAGCCTCAAAGAGACTGAAGTGCCAAGGTGAAGGGAATACCAGGAAGGGGCACCTGCCCAGAGAAGAAGGGGAAGAGGATGAGGGAAGGATTGTGGATGAGGGTGACGAAGTCGGGGACAGTGAGCTGGATGTAAAGTGAACACCCAGATGCATTTCTTGCAAACAAATCTTTGTCTTTCAACTGGTTCACACTGGCCAGGTCTGTGTGCTGTGAAGTACTGTGCAGCTTAGACTCCCGAGAGTGGAAACCCACTCTAGAAGTGAGGCAGAGAGAGGGGCAAGGTGAGTGGGAAGCCACCTTGCCATGTCATTCAGACGCTTTTAAATCCTTCCTCTGGCATTGTTTTCTAATCTATTTCTGAGTTTTAAAAGAAGTACTTAGTAGCAGTCCAGGGCAATTATCATAAAACTACCATTGAAAAGAGAATAAATAATTCAGAGACAAGACAACAAGAGTAATTATATCACCCATTTCCATTTCTAAATAATTAAGGAATTCCTCAGATCCCACACAACGTTCAGCATTATCTAGACCTGATGTTGGCTGGCAAAATCCTGGGCCACCTGAGGGAGTCTTCTAGAAGTGCTATGGGCCAGGGCTAAAACAAAGATCATCTCTGGGTCCTGGGTCTTTCTTCTAAAGCACAATGCAATGTTTGATGCCCTGGGGTGGTGTGTGTAAGGGGTTTTCCGAGCATACAGATGCTCACAGCTTAATTGAAGTTCAGACTGTAGTAGAAACAACTCAGAATTAAACTAGCCCATGGGTCATCAAGCATCTGGTTTACCATAGCATACCTACAATTCAGAGGAAGAACCTGAAGTTTAGAGCTAGGCCCCGGGACACAGAACAGCTTCTAATAGCTAGTCAGCCCAGGATAAGAAATTTAATCAAACCTCTCAGTCAGCTCCTAGACAGATGTCTGAGAGAGAGAGAGAAAGAGAGAGAGAGAGAGAGAGAGAGAGAGAGAGAGAAGAGAGAAGAGAGCGAGGGGGGATCAGCTCAGATAACTTCGGAGCGAGGTGGGAGCACCTACTTATACACAGGATGAGAAAATGGAGCTCCCCAAGATCAGAAGGCTGATCCATAACCCAGGTAGGAGTTTCCTGCAGCCAAGAGCTCTGCAGACTGTCTATAGTACACCCAAAAAGGCTATAATTTAACTGTTGTTAATATCCCACTCCTTGCTCAGAAGAAATACATACTTAGGTACTTTATACATGTGTTAATTTGGGAAGAAATAAGCTTGGTTTCATCAAGCAGATCATAGATCCCTCGATCTTGTATTACTCTCAAATTCACATTAGGATAATTGCAAGTCAGAATAAATGGATATTGTGACTCAAGATACAACTGACAAAACCCATCTGTATATGCTTGCCTTTCCTAAGTGCCTTGGAGCATCAGCCAGAAAGAGAGAGAGAGAGAGAGAAGCAATCTCTGTGCTGTACAAAGGGGTTAGGAGCATGGCTGCTTGTCTTTATCTATCGGTTAAAGGAATTTCTGTGAGCAAGGTGCTGGATCTGGCTTCAGAAAATCACAGACTCACACAGTGTCACAGTAAGCCAGAAACCTCTCTTCAGAATGGGTCTAGTCACTTCCCAGACCCCTAAATAGTATCAGAATCTGACATTGACATTCATTATAGACTCGACTCATCACTTTAAGTCTCTACTCTGGCAAGAATTCTTTCCCTGTTGCATCTGAGATTAAGAAGTGGTTTGCACACGGCTCTGCCATCCGGCAGGGAGAGCCAAAAGGTGAGATTACAGAAGCTGCCTGGGACGAGCAGCCTGGTGCCAATGGCACAGAATAACGGTGGTTTGTCTACAGTGTGAGCACATCTCTCACTGGAGTGCCCAGCAGCCGCTCTCTGCCTCCCTCAGCTCTGCGAGCACAATCAGAAGCTTCTGACTTCTCAGCTTCCCTCCTCCTGGTCAATCAGGGCTTCTGAAGAAACGGACTGCCAGAGGAGCACCTGTGCACTTTGTTTTCAGGACCCTCTCTCAGCCTCCGCCCACTACACAGGGGTCTGCTTTGGAGGCTGCAGTGAGGACATGCTGTCTGGTTCCCCGGTGACCAGGTAATACTCTGGCTAAAGGCTAACCTGCCATTTCCAGAAAACTTCTGCTCTGAGCAAATATCAAGACTGAGCTGGCTGCTGATTGCATCTGCCACAGATTAGTTAAAATTAAATCCCAAACTTTGGCAAGGCATCAAACACAGCCCACAGAACCTCCGGCGGGAGCCTTGTAGGATGATGAAGTCTCATGCTACACATCTCACCCCATAGGTTAGTTGCCTTCAAACTTAAATAGTTCTTGTTAATAAATTGATTATTGTTTGTCTACTCACCCTCCAAAGTTGTTTTATCCTGCTCATCCGGGACAGCTTGGAGGCATTCATTCCTGTCAGCTGATCTCAGGTGAGGCACGCCCCTGCAGCTGCCACCAAGTCTAGTGTGCAAGCAGAGATGCCCAGAGCTCTCTCAGCAGGGACACTCCCTGGCTTTTAAGACTGCTTACCAACAACCACAGAGTTTGCTGTGAGCACAGACAGCCAATCGCTGAACAGGACAGTTAGCCTCTGGGGACCATAGACAGTGGAGCTGCCCCCAAGCAGGCTAAGCCTCTGACCCTGGAAGGATCTGCCTCCCACAGGGAGACTGAAGTTTTTCTGAATTGTCTGGTCACATTCCAGCCTTCAGAGGGGCTTTGTGGGATAGTGGATCGGATCACATTCTGCTTGTAGGAAGACAGCTTGATACTAAGGGTCTCCTGGTGTTTAAAGTAGTGCTTGGCTTGCATCTGTTTGGGAGAGGGGGGCTTCTCATCATGGGTAGGTATGTTAAGACTTGGCTTTCTGCTTAAGGTGTCCCTGATTTTGTCTGGTGTCTCAGCACAGGAAGGTGTATAACTGTAATGCCAAGGGATACAAGGCTGCTAGTGATTCCCCAAGGAAAGCTACTTGCTGGCTACGGAGTTTGGCTATTGAGAGAAATAATCTGGCCGTGATCAACTGGATGTTATGCAGAAGGACTAATAGATGTGTCCAAACGTAATTAGCAGATCTAAGACAGGGAGGAGGGAGTGGCCTGCAATAGCCCAGCGAATGGCAGGGTGAAGCAGTGTCCAGAAGGTCCAGCTTGTTCTTAATACCCACTTCTGGGACAGCCTCTGGGTCACAGGCACAGGGCTGTGAGCCCAAGTTCCAGTGACTGTAGTTATTATGCCCTAGGTGTCAACAGGAGCCAGGCAAGTGCCAACTACACACTTAGGAGGTCAAACACTGTGCTGGGATCCTGCAGTCATTCGGCATGCCTCTCATGTGAGATCCTCTCAATGCTACAGTTGTGTGTGTGTGTGTGTGTGTGTGTGTGTGTGTGTGTGCCAAGTGCTCAGTATTGAGGTTGGAGGAAGAGGAGGAAGAGCAGATGGAGAGTGAGCATTGCAGCTCTGTGCTCTCTCCATAGAGGAGCAACTACTCGGAGGTCTTTCTACCTTTACAGACATGGAGCAGTAGCAAGAACTTAATACCAACAGCCTCTCCTAACCAATGAAGTGATCTCTCTCTCTCTCTCTCTCTCTCTCTCTCTCTCTCTCTCTCTCTCTTTCTCTCTCCCTCCCCCCATGTGTCTCCCCTTCTTACTCTCTATCTCTCACTGTGTATGTGTATGTATGTGTGTCTCCCCCAGGCCCCCCACACAAACATACTATATAGACTTGTTTATCCCACTGATGAAATATAAGAACACGTTCGTGCCTCTGGAATTTGATGGCCACACGAAAGCTTAGGACATAATCTTTCATGGGACTAGCTTGCTTGTTGATACAATGAAAGTCACTTGCTAGAAGGTGGCACAGAGGCAGGCAAAGATAAAATAGATGCCATGGGCTTGACTATATGAGGGATGGAGAATTACATGAAAAGTGCTGAGGACACAGAAAACGGGAACCTGGGAACTCAGGTGGACAAGGGCAGAATGCTCACAAAGGTGCCAAGAATTTCTGCTTGGAGTATAAGCTTAGAAATTGGTATCATTAGTCATTTAACAGGTTGTCTCTGAGCTAAGGACAAGATATACCTCAGAACAGTTACTCACTTGAAACCAAAGTGAGAGTTTAAGGTACAGAAAGAGAAAGAAATAGGGTAAGAGGGCTCTAAGGGGAAAAGCATGACAGCCAAAAGCCAATGTCCTGAACACACTGAGACAGAGGGACACAAAGACATTCAAGATCCATATATGTCCTGGAACATGCCAATCTCACTGTCCCTGAACATGGTGTTATCCATGCGGATGCAGAGTTTTGTTGGGCTTGAAGATACCGTGCTCTTCCCAGGGTGCCTGAGAACACAGTACTGCCTCTGGCCACACACTGTGCAGGTGCCTCTCCTTCAGAGCAGCTCTCTCTCCTGGAAACTCACAGTATCATCTCTGGGTCTAAATCCTGCTTCCAGCCACACATTCTGAGCTCACCTCCTCTGAAAATGTGTTTTATCCTCATTCTGGGCTCTCCATAGCTGGGCAGAGGGTTGTGGCTGACAGTTCTGTCTACTTACTTGGCCAGGCAGCACCTACTTCTGCATGGCTTCAGTGCACCCTTCACTGTGACTGGCTGTGAGACAGTGCCAGCATTTGGGCAGGCTAACACCCTTCTAGACCAGCAATAACCAGGGGGAGAGATGGATGAGCCTGTCTTCAGTGAACCTTCTGCATCTTGGAGTCATCCTAAGTCTGTTGAGGGAATTATTTTCTCATTCTTGCCATCCTGAGCAACCAGTACTCAAGTCCCCAAACTCTTGATGTGTGGTAGCATTTTACTAGGTTCTAAGTTGAGAAGACTGTAATATTTTTATCCTGAATCTAGGGGAGATCACCTTCTTCCAGCTGGGATATAGCTTAAGGCCATACAGAGAGGCAAGAATCCAAATGAGTGTTTATAAACTGGTGCTGGCCCCCTCCTTGCCATGAGCTTTTTCTTCTGTTGATATAAATCAAGGAGCTGGGGCGTCATGAACTCAGATGACCAAGGGGCACAGAGACTCGGATCTGCCCCGAAAGCATCACTGTTCACTCTCCATGGAAACAGATGTGTGTGACAAAAGTCCATAGAACTTGAGAAGTTCCTGTTCTCCAGTTACACCCTGGAATGAGGTACACTCAGTGGGGTGGGCAAACCACTTAGCATCTCTTCCATTAAACTGTTCAGACAGTGCACTCCCTTCTTATGTGAAATACAGTACAGTAGCTCATATAAGGGGAAACCCAGATAAAAAATTAGTCATAATCTCATGAGCATGAAGGTTTTCTGGAACTCAGAACCACTCACAGCAGTTTCCTTGGGGTATGCTCTCAGATTTAGGAATCAAAATGCATCCAAGCTCCATGTCGGCTATTGATTGAGTCAATGCAGCAGCAGAGCGAGCAGAACTTCTCAGGCTCGTTCAGTTCTCCACTTAAGAGAGATGCAAGTCAAGCAGAGAGAGCTCCGGGAGTTGGTACTTATGGCTGAATTACACCAAGCCAAGGGATTCGAACTGGCAGGCTTTCTAGCCATTCTCCGTAAAGTCATGCAAGTAAGACCTATGGGCTCAGAACCAAAAAATGCTGATTAATATTTAATGTGTGGTTGTTAAAAATAACATGGTCTTGGATTTATATGATGTGGGAGAGGAGGCAGGGTAGATTCATCGCGCCGGAAACAGACCACAGAGAAGCTGAACATCAAAAGAAACATTTAATCACTGAAAATGTGGGTAAGAAAACGTAGGCTTGAGGTACTAAATTATGCAAGACTTTTTCTTTAAAACCCAGATCCTGACATTTTTATAACACTTTATGTCTCCCTGCTGTGCCACTTAGAAAAGCTAGACCTCCACAGATTCAAGGAGAATGCTTTTGAAATCTTAAAACACTAACCTGGCCTCAAATACTCTGTTAATTAGCATATTTCCAGGGCATCATATAAGTTTCAAATTTCAAAGTTCTCCTGTGAAATCCTACATTCTTTCAGGCTGTTAGTCAACTAAGAATCGCAATATCATCTTTAGCTTAACTTGTGGAAAAGGACATTAGTGATTTATTGATTTTTAAATAAATGGTGTCCGCTGTCTGCACTGGGCCTTTGCCTTCTCCAGTGGTCTAACGGGCTGTGCACGGGGTGGTCACAGTGGTGTGAGACAACACAGCTTGAAGACGGTGCCATGAATGTCATGTTTAGATTTGGAAGAGAGGAAGCAATAGGAAGCCATGCTGGCTTTTCACCCCAAGATGGCAACTCCACAGGCTAAAGAGACTAAGAACAAGCCTCTCATACGCCAGGACTCTGAGAGGCAAAGGCTGAGGTTGTCAGGAATTAAGCTTGGAAAACTCACGGCTGCACCCGACTTCTCAGAGATTTGCCATTTCAGACATCTGTAGCTTTAGACTGAACTCCAAGGGCTACTTGTGACACACCCCCCCCATGCTGCGTCTGCGCAATCTTTTCAAATGTGAGGCTCCGTTTTGCATGGTACCCTCCTCATCCTTAGTTTGCTATTTGGAGTACAGAAACAAAAAACAAAAAGACAGACACCTTGTTTTCTTATTGTTATTATGACAACTAGAATTGATTCCAATTTGCTACTCTAACAGGCTCTTGGGTAACAAACAGTTCTTCATCCCTCTTGGGTGCCCCTGCTTGCCTTCCTGAGTCCCCTGGTTCTATATATTGACAATGCTCTTACACAGCTCTTACTTCTTGGCATGGGAGGGGCATTCATTTCATCTCCTGCTGCCCCTTCAAGTATTTTAGCCTTGCTGTCTCCTGGCACACAGAACTCTTTGGAATGGCTTGGCCGAATGCTCTGCCACCACCTGGTCCTCTCTGCGGTCTTGTTTCTTGCTGGCATTCCATTCTGAAACAGACCATGCTCCTCAAAGAATGCTAACCTTTCCCCCTTGGCCATTTTCTTTCCACCACTTTCAAAGTTCTTCCATTACTCCTAGGCATACCTTCCAGACAAACTGCAGGAAGGTACTACAGAACAAGAAAGAACATCTAACCCATGGCAAGTATCGTTCTACCCTGTAAACTCTAGAATGAACATAACCTATCATTTCCTGATAAATCCATGGTTGGTGACCACCTTCCGGTGGGAGCAGATGTCTGTGTCTGGTGTCTGGGAATCCCAGGTACACTCTTACTATTCACATTTCTCTCACAGAGAACTGACAGGTTCTCTGTTAGAGCTGGTTTTGGGGTGGTTCCTTTCACATGACTCCAAAACTGATCAGGTGACTGTGAGGGATGTGTAGAGAAAGCTCATTTATTGTACTTTTCTACCTTCCTGTGGTTGGGCTTTGTGGTCAGAGACTGAAGACAGTGGCCAAAACAAATGAAGCAATATCCAGTGGTCAGCAGAACCGTGCTCTAACAGAGTTGCGGTAATCCCTGAGGCTTCTGCTATTCCAGTTCACTCAACAACTTCTTCACTTCCTGAGCAAATGGCAGATGTTGAGCTCTTGTTAGTAATTGCAGGATGCTGTCAATATAAAGGTTTCATCTTCAAGTTAGCAATGACCTTGTGTTCTCAAAGTGTACTGAAGATTGATGTATTCTAAGTTATACATAGGGCTGAAGCCTCGTCAAACTATAAAATCTGGGCCTACGTTTTGCTATCCCCTAAACTCTTTAGGCATTGGGGCTGGGGATAGAGATGGCTCACTCCACATATATGGGTTTTAATTGCTAATGGTACATATTGTAGAATCCCATGGGAAGGGAGTCTCAGTGAGGAATTTTATAGACTAGGTTAGCCTGTGGGCAAGTCTGTGGGTGATTATCTTGATTATATTTAGGTAAGAAGACCCATCCACTATGGGTGGCAGCATTTCCTAGGCATGGAATTCTGACCAGTAAGAGTGGAAAAGGTCATTCATTGCTTTCTACCTTGAAAGGGGACGTAGTGTGATATGACACTGTAGGTATGACTTGACACTTTGGAAGTGGTGTGACATTGTGACTATGATATGACACTGTGGGTATAATGTGGCACTAGAGTATGACATGGCACTGGGCTTGTAATGTGACACTGTGGATGCAAAGGACTAGCTACTTCAAGTTCCTTCCACTTTGATTTTCCTACAATGATAGGCTGTAACCTGGAATTGTAAGCCAAGTAAATCACTTATTTCTTAAGTTTATTTTGTCAGGTGATTTTTTTATCACAACAACAAGTTAAGGAACCAAGGTACCATGTCAGGAAGGGTGGCTATATAGAAAAGGCTTAAAATTCAAGGGATCCCATTGGAGTATCACGTCACAGACTCTCATGACCCTTTTACTGTACACACAGAAACATATACACATACACACATGTTCCCAGACACACAGGGGGCACATTCCTGGATGGACACACACGAAAAAAACAAACTCACCCACACAGACACACAGTCACACACAGACACACACACAGAGATCCTCCCACCTGTCTCTCTAATAAAGTTTTATCAATAGTTTTGTCCTTAATGCTTTGCAAGGCATTCTGACAATGTATATCTTCTCTACTCAGTGCTCCCCGCTCCGTGTGTTCGCGCGCGTGTATGTGTGCACATGCGCATGCTATGGGGTATATGTAAATTTTAGAAGATAACTTTCAGAAACTGGTTCTTGCCTTCTCTTTTTGATTCAGGGTCTCTCTTGTTTCCACACTACCAGGTTTCTTGTTACACTACCAAGCTATCTGTGAGCTTTTAGGTTATCCCCTATCTTTTCATCATATCTCACTGTAGGGGTGCTGAGAACACAGGTGTATACATCTCACACAGATGTTTACATGGATCCCTGGGTGAACTGAACTCAAGTTCTCATGATTGCATGGCAAAAGCGTTACTCACTAAGGCACCTCCATGGTCACCAACTAGTCATTCTGTGTGGCCAACCACACTAATCTTAGGACTCGGTGTGTCTTCCTGAGTTGTTGAAGAAGTACTGTAGGACAGCAGAAGTCTGGGAGATCTGCCCAGGTGTTTCTTAGAGATGTACATGTAGACAAGTCTCCCCACAGTGAGATTTAGTGACAGTGAGAAGACCTTTGCCCGTACCCTCCTAGAGGACAAAACAGGTGTTCTGGGTTTCCACATACTTGGTGGCTTAATGCAACCATCAGTGCTTTCCTACCACAACCCAATGCAGCTAGAGGCCCAGAAGAACATGGTCAGACTCAGTTCCGAGTCTGAGAAAATGAACAGGCATCAACAGGGTTGCCCATCTTCTGGAGGCTCTTAGGGAACATCCATTTTCCGCCCATTTGTGCTGTGTGCCGATCTATGTCTGGATTTTACTCAAAGGGCAGCTGCACCAAGTTTTTTCTTGCTTCAAATTACAGGGGCTTCTCTTTTGATTCTTAGGTTTCAGGCCATTACAGTGGGTTCATCTTGATTGTTTAGATTATTTATCAACCTTGGCTCCTTCTGCTAAGTCCTATTGGCATTATACACACATGTTCATGGATGAAATACTGGAACAAGGCTCAAAGGAGCCAAAACACTGTCTACTATAATGGATTAGTGACACATTTCTGTGTCATTGTGTGATGGACAGAATTAAGTCTTAAAAGTAATTTCAGTATAAAACAGTTTAGCTAAGAAATGACACTGAGAAATATAAGATTAAAGATTAAAAACAAAAACAAATTAAATTGGCACGGTTTTAACCAAGTGAATATCAATTCATCTGTGAATCCTTCCACAGGCAAACCATAGTTGTTGGTGACAGGAACTGGGAGAGAGAGAGAGAGAGAAAGAGAGAGAGAGAGAGAGAGAGAGAGAGAGAGAGAGAGAGAGAGAGAGAGAGAGAGAGAGAGCCCTTTGAAGCATTCCTGAATAATTAATCATCTACAGCAAGTGCAAAGTGGTTGTCATGTGGATAGGGGCATTCCTGGAGCTCCTGAGACATGGTTGCCCCAGGCTCCCTGTGCTCCTCGGCTGACTTCAGTGCTACCTGGCTACAGCCTGTGTCTGAACAGTAAGCACTGATCATGTTTGTCTGGCTCATCCCTGCAGAGGTCAGTATTAACTGTGAAGCTTACAAGACCTAGAATCTCAGCAGATCTCTGGGGATGTACATGATGGAGTTTTTAGATTGGGTTAGCTGAAGGGGAAAGACCCACTCCAAACTGGGTAGCACTGTTCAATGGGCGGGGGTCTCATACCAAATAAAATGAATGAAGAGAGCTGAGGATGAGCCTCTCTCTCTGCTTCCCTACTCCAGGTCCCTCACGCTCCTGCGACCACTGTAGGCTGACTCTCAAACTGTGAGCAGGAATAAATCCTCACTCCCTTAAGTTGCTTGTATCCTGCATTTAATCAGATCAATGAGAAAAGTGACCAATATGGTCCCCGGTTTCAGCCTCATTGAATTGAACAGGGAGCATCCAGTTAAAACATGGGCTTCAGAGCTAAGGAGTGGCTCTACCCATCCATAGAGCACTTGTTTGACATGTGACATGTGCAAGGGTCTGGGTTTAATTCCCACATTTGAAAAAAAAGGACAAAAAAGTGGACTGTGTAAGAAAGGAAAGGAGACAGGAGATGAAGGAAGAAAAACTACACAGAAGAAACTGGAGGAAGAAGTCTGGTGAGCTTAAGAGGCAGGAAGAGAGGGCAGAGGGTAAGGAAGAGTGAAGGCAAGCAGCATCAGCATCGGGAGGCAGAGGTTTCCTTATTTCTGGGACCCAGCATCTCCAGTGACATAACCAAATCCGCTTATTCTGTTTATTTCCTGGTAGGGATGGAGATTGATCAGCAAAGAGCCAGGTGAAGAGGCTGTGAGGAGAAGAGAAATCAATCAGAGCCAAATACAGCCAGGCAGCTTTAGGAGCCAGCAGCCTCATTCCTGGGCTCACAGCTGAGACCAGAAAGCAGAGACTCGATGGGTTAGCTCCCCATCAAGGTGGATCCAGGATGAAATCTGCTACAGACACTACATGTCTTCTCTACACAGTGAGGCTACTGAATAAAGCAAGCTTTTTAAAAAGTGAAGGTATAGCAGGTCCCAAGGGACATGTTTACACCAGAATAAACTGTCCTGCACTGTAACCAGAGAGGCATGTTTGCCTGTCTCCCTATGCCAGGCTCGATTCTTACTGGTTTTATTTCCATTGAGAAAAAGAAATATTGAAAAGCAAGACACTTGCCCGACTCCTTTGGCATCATTCCCAAACAGTACATTTCTGAGTCATAATTGGGTTAGTGTTTCATACCCAACAAGCATTAAAATGAAAAAAGGAAAATAGAATCACACATTCAAGTTCATCTAGATGAGAGAGATGGTTGAGAGACACACGTGGGAAACCAGGCACCTTAAATAGAAAACACTTAGGTCATCACTAAGAAAACAAGCCACATCTAAGAGAAGGACTCCCAGGTAGGTTCTCAGCATTTATTCGTGTGCAGAGTCTGAGGAGATCTGGTTCACAAAGTAAGCAGCAGGTCTATAAGCAGGGAAGCCACATTAGCTGTATGCAAAGCTGGTGTCTGGGCAGGGAGTCTCCAGGAGCCATGCTGAGCCTCAGGAGCCACTCACTTCTCTGGGAGACCTTCCTTGAGGGAGCTTAGAAGAAGGCTGGGCCTGCACACATAGTCCCTGGAATTGTGCCCTGGGTCACAGATAGATTTTCAGCTGCAGTTGGGGAGCCAGGGAAAGCCATAGATTGGCTCAGACTGACACAGCTGATCAGTGGGGTGCACAGAAAGTCAGAAACAGAAAACAGAAGGTATCAAATAAAGTGGGACATGAGGGAGTGAACATGGGTGGGGAGACTGGTACAGAAGAGAGTCCAGGTAAGAGCTGGAGGTTCGTGTAGCTCAGGGATACAAGGCATGAGAGAGGTATGAGGTAGGTGAGGACAGGCTTCTTTGAAGAGGGTTTATTTATTTTCTTTTAAAAGTATTTTTATTATGGTGTTACTTATTAACTTTTTGTGAGCACAAGAAATTCAGAAGGCAGCTATCAGTAGTTTCTTTATTCCACCATATAAAATCCAGGGATCTAACTCAGTTGTTAAGTTTGGTGTCAAGTGTTCTTAACCCACTGAAGCATCACATCAACCCCTGTGAGGAGGGTTTAAAGGAACACAGTCTGTGCCCCTGGTCCAGCCTGAGCACCCTCTCCATCCCTGTGGAAAAGCCAGGACCTCCACTAAACAGCTCCATTCATTTCATTTCTTGCAAAGCAACTAAGAATAAAGACTGTCCACAGACTTCCTTAAAATGTCTAAATTGCTTTCAAACCCATTCCTGTGACTTTCTTGCCATCCAAGGCTACAAGCTATTTGTGTCATACAAATATTTACAAGTCTATTGCTATCTGGACACATCAACAACATTTCAGTTAGGCTAAGAAACAAAATTCCTCAGTGACTTCATTGCCATGTAAGCTTTATTGGAATGGAAGCTACAATAAATCGATATACTCAAAAACTGACTGTAAATGTAAAAATAGACTGTTTTTCTTGTTTTTGTTCTTTGTATGCTTCCTTGCTGATTTTTAGCAAACACAACATGCTATTTGTTCAAGACATACTTGTAAATAATGCTTTCTGATAAAGCTTCTTGCCATGACTTTATAATGTGGGGGAAAGCCACTGGCACAAGTTTCATAAAGTGAAGGAAATTAATAGTGAATGTTATATTTCACATTTTAATAATTTATTTTTTATTCATGTTACACCCTGATCAAAGCCCCTGTCCCTCCTTGTCTCCCATTCTCACCATTACAAATACATCCCCTATTACCCATCCATTTCTCCTCAGAGGAAGGGACACACCCCCTTGGGTACCACCTTACCCTGGGATATCTAGTCCCAGGAGGACAAGACATCTTCTCCCACTAAGGCCCAACCAGGCAGTCCAGGTAGGGGAAGGGGATTTAATGGCTGGAAATAGATTCCAAGATAGCCTGGCTCCAATTGTGGTCACTTTGTAACCAGGCAGAACTTCAGGTGGAGGGAAGGGGACATCAATCCACCCAAAAAAACTTTCACCCCAAAATTTATTTTTTCTACAAAATGTACAGGGATAAAGATGCAGCAGAGACTGAGCGAATGGCCAACCAATGACCCCCAACTTGAGACCCATCTCATGTGAGATTCAAACCCTGACACTACTAATGATGCTCTCCTATGCTTGCAGGCAAGAACCTAGCATAATCTTCTCTTGAGAGGTGTTATCTGGGAGTGAAACATAAGGCAAAGCTCGGGGAGTCTTATGAAAGAATCTGGGATAGAAGTAAGTGAGCCAAAGGGGTCAAGAACACCACAGGAAAACCTTCAGGGTCAACTAACCAGGGCCCATGGAGGTTTGCAGAAACTGAACCACCAACCAAAGAGAATGCAGGGGCTGGAACTAGGACTCCTACACCTTTGTTTTTTATGCTTTTCTTTTCTTTTCTTTTCTTTTTTTTCTTTTCTTTTTAGAACAGAATGATGTGAAACTCTGTTTCTAGGAGACTTAAAATAATATGCAGCCCCAGGTAGAGAACTGATAAGGATGTCTGTGGTGCTTTGAATGAAGATATCCCTCAAGGTTCATATGTTTGAATAGCATATTCCAAGTTGGTAGAACTGTTTGGGAAGGATTCGGAGGGGCAGTCTTGTTGGAAGAGGTTTCAAAAGCCCCCACTAGTCATGGTTAGCTTTTTTGCTAACTCATGAATCTGTAATAAGATAGTTGCTCTCAGTCATTGCTCCAAAGTTATGCCTTCCCAGCAAGTTGGTTATAGACTCTAACCTCCTGGAACTATGAGCCTCAAATAAATATTTCTCTAAGTTGCCTTGGTCATGGTGTTTTTTTCACAGCAATAGAAAAGTAACTGAAACAATTACCAGGCATAGTAAAGTGTCAATGGAGTTACTTACAGGAATATGGGTAAGGGGTTATAGGAAGAGAAATGACTCAAAGATGGCTTGCATCACTAAGGTTTATCCCAGACTACTGACAGCCCACAAAAGCTGGAATTCTAGAACATACTGCACAACATGCAGGGGCTCAACAGACTGGAGAAAGTCCTTCCTTGGCAGCCTAGTTTCACTGAGTGTTTTTTAGTCAGCTAGGCTTCAGTGTCTCTCAATGGTCTTGCTGTTTATATATGATTCAGAGAGAATAGAACTAATGAATCTTGTCAGTTTTAGAAACTTCCTGGGATTTAGCAATTTTCCTGCCCTTAAATAGATAAATTGCTTCACATTCCTTGAGAACTTTTGTTTTTTAATGAGCTTCCATTCAGGTTAGACTGCTTTATCTGTGACATGAGGATCTTGGTCTAAGACTCATGGGCTTCCTGTGTTAGCCTCATAAATATAAGCATATAGAGTTGAGTCACTAGGCCCAGCCTTCAGTGCATGTTTTAAAGATTCATTACTTAAAGAATTGTTTTAATATCATTTACTTAAGTATATATACTGTTTGTGCTCACATGTGTGTGTCTGTGTGTGTGTGTGTGTGTGTGTGTGTGTGTGTGATTTGGGTACACGCAGAGGAGGGTATTGAATCCCTTGGAGATGGAGTTATAGGTAGTTGTAAGTCACCTGAAATTGGGACTGGTAAGAAAACTCCAGTCCTTTGTAAGATCACTGAGTACCCCTAACCAAAGGGCCATCTCCCCAGGACCTTATGGCACATATTCTAATGAGCACACACACAGAGCTAACATGAGAAGTCCTTTACTTTCACAGCTCCCATCTTTCCCTTCTCCCAGCAGCTGCTTAACTCACCCTAACCCACTGATCCTTCTCCATTCCAGGACTTCACATGAGTCTTATAGCTAGGGTGTGAGAGCAGGCTCCTTCTTCACAAATCAGACAGAGGATACAACTTTGGAACATACAAATGACTGTTCTGAATGGAGAAGCCATGAGAGGTGGAAGAGAGTAGGGTGGGAGTCTTAACAGAAGCCAAGTCCTTTCTGGGCCAACCTCAGAACTAGCTTTGCTCTGGTTTAGTCTTTCACTTCACTCCTTTTAGGGGAAGGTTAGCTTAAGTTTAGTCAGCTACAACCAGCTGCTTCCCAGATGCAGCTGACTGACTCTCCATGTTAGCACTAAGTATATGATAGAATGTTCGGACAGACACTTATTTTACTGGGCAGGGTGATTCATTAGCAGAACATGCTTGTGACATGTTTAAGGTGAGCATCATCTGTTACTAATCGCACTACTATTTAAGCAATGTGTTTCCCATATGTCTCATGAGCCACTGTCAATTTCTTTACTTGGTTATGTTGTCAACAGAATATTGGCCAGATTAGAGTTAATTAACAAGAGAAGCTGAGGATTTTCAGAGGGGCCAGGAAACACTCTGTTGGAAGACCCACATCTGCCCCACTCCTGCTCTGCAGATCTTGCCCCTGCTTCCATTAGAAAAAAACATGCTACACCTGCCCTTCCTTGGGGAAAGGAGGTGACCTGTGGTCTAAACCACACACAGCCCACTTCCTTCACTTTCATTATAGAAGTCATTTTTTCATGGAGACAGTCTGAGGGTGGTAGACAAGGTCATGTGTCTGTCTGTCTCTCCACCCCTGGAGCAGGCAGCTGGCTAGGATAAAACAGCTCATTTACTTCATTGATCCTAAGCATCTTTCTGGAGCAGGAATAATAAGGCCTTCTGGGCTCTTCTCTCTCCACTAGGCCTGGACTCTCAGTGTCTCAGTCAGGGGTCCCTAAGCCGATTTTCTGTTGATTACAAGACATCTGGAGCAAGGAAACACTTTAATTGCAATGGCCATCCCTTGCTTGGAAGCTGGTCTCCCTAGAGTCACAGCCACCTGTCAACCTCCAGCATCTGCTTCTGTATCTGCCTCTCTTGACACTAATAGAAAGAAACAGATTTTCTTGCTGACAGCATCTCCAGATGAGGCTGGGCAGCCTCCTGAAGCTGTGTGGGAGGTGATGTTGCCTGACAGGTACGAGACAGACCGTCTGTCCCCAGCAAGACGAAAGCAGCATGTATGCCCAGTGTGCTCACAGCCCTAGGAGCCAGTGCGTTTCACAGATCACCAAGGCAGCCAGTACACTTGCACGAACTCACTCACACTTCCTGCTTTTCAGGTTATTGTTCTAAAAATAAGGAGTGTTAATTATCTAGCAATATTTTATAAGGGTTGGAGAAAATGATTTATGTTGAGTTATTTATAAATTTTAATCAAATGACCAAGTCACTATATAAACTGGAAATCAAGATTCTTCCTGCCAAGTCCACATATGGTTAACATCATGAGGCCCACACAGGGGCAAGGTGCCTCTTAGAGAAAGCTTCAAACCCCTGCAGGTCTCAACCTTTGAACAGGTCTGCCACTATGCCAGTTGCATCAGATCCAACCCGGGAAGTATCTTTCAAGAAGAGTTAAAAAACCCCTTAAAGGGAAGGCCACATTTGAATGTTCAACATGTTAACGTGGAGCTGAGCTCCATAAACTTTAAGATCTGGCTTAGGTTCAGGAAACAGCTTGCCTTGACCGCATACATTACTCAACAAGTAAGTTCACAATGAGAAAGCAAAAGTCTGCTCAGAGCTCACAGCACCCCTAGTCCTGCATCTAAAAGGTAAAAGCTTGGTATGAATTTGAGCAGCCTGCTAGAGAGCACCACTCAATATACCCATTGCTGGTTTTTCTCTGTAGCTCATTTTGGAGATATAAAGGGGTCTTTTTCTTAAGTTTCCCTCTCCTCAATGACTTACATGCTACCCCTTCTCTGTCTAAGTCTATCTGGCTATTACTGTCCTGGTTAAATGAGAGGAGGGTGGTCTCCTGGCTGGTGGTTTTCCTAAAATATGTTTGTAAAGAGACTTGGAATGTGGGGACAGAAGTCTTCCTTATCAACATCAACATACTGGCTCCAGCAACTTCATTGTAAATTCTGATTTTTGCTTTTATGCCTCTCATGTCCAAACCTGGGGTAGACATTGAACAGCTTTTTCATAGATGCTGCCTGCCTAGAATGATAGGCCAGGTGCCCCCTAGAAAAGGGTATAAAATTTATGTGACTTGAAACCATTCTGTAAAGATACTACCATCGCATACAATTCTGTGGGTACAAGAAAACAGACAATTACACCCGTGCACTTTTCACAACAGGAGCATCACAGCTCCCCAGGATCCAGTCTCCCTTTTCTTTTGCTGTGATAAAAAAATAATTCTGACTAAAAGTCATCTAGGTATAAAAAGGCTTATTTGAGTTACAGTTCCAGATTACAGTCCATCAAAGAGGAAAGTCAGAGCAGGAACTCAAACAGAAACTCCATGAAGGAATGCTGCTAGGTAGTTCTCTCTCTCTGCCTTGCTTAGATCCATGCTCATCTGACTTCCTTCTACAAACCAGGTCCACATGCCTAGGGAATGGTACCACCAACAGTGGGCTAAACCTTCCTATATCATTCAAGAATCAAGACAATCTTTCACAAACATGTGCACTGATTAATTATTAATTGATAATAAATAAACTGAGATTAATCTTTTCTAGAGATTTTAGGTTGTGTTAAGTTGACAATTAATGATAGTAAGGACAAGGGTACTATGTTACTTGAAGTCAGCATCTTCTTCCCCATTAGGCAGTGAATGGGGACCTCTGGCAGACATGATGATGCTGTTCCAGAAGACAGAAGAGAAAAACTAAAGATTTCTGTTGGTGGTGGCAAGGAACAAGCCATGCTGAGAAGTATTGACAGCCATAACCCCTGTCAGGAGACTGGAAACCATATCACTGTTTTAAGAGGACAAAAGTTATGTGGCATCTATGGGTTACCTTCTAGCATCTTTTCTCTATGCATGTAATGGCATATGAATTAGACTATTTTGCTTATGCTGTTAGAATTTTGTTTTACATTGCATTCACTCATTATTAGCACTTCCCAGTTACAGAAAGAAACATTGAAAAGAGGAAGAGACTCATGTCATGTGAGTTAGAGTTGCTACATAAAAATAACTATAGAGATTGATGGACCACACAGAAAGGATGAAGGATATTTGGTAGATAGAAAAGGCAGAAAGAGGAAACTCGGAGGGGTGTCAGCTCACTGTGGATGGCTAATCTCGACCTCCTTACTTGTTCAGTAAGTAACCCCAATAAGCTCATTGATTCACTAGGTTGGACTTAGTGTTGTCTTTATACTGGCCAGCTCTCTGTCTGGGATGTGTTGGCATTTGGTTCCTGTCTTCCCAAGAATGGTGCCGCATTGCCCATCCTCCCTCCCTTTGCAGCACACCATGAGTCTGCATACACACTGGGATAAATGTCTGCACCTCTCCTGGTACCCTGGGCAGCTTTGAACAGTTGCTACCCTGTGAAATTTCTTTGAGAGAGAAGCAAAACATCCAAGAGGAAAGTCAGCATCAGCATGGAGAAATTCTATGATATTGTTGATCTTAACTGCAATTAGAGCAACAAGAAGCCAGATTTCAGTTAAGAAATTAAGCCCTTTTCAAATATCACAAAATCTAGTGAGACGCCAAGGTTAGAAAGAGACTATAACAAACACCAGGGAAACATCAACTTGAGTAAACCACTAGAAAAATTTTAGGTAAGGTCAACCCAAGTTTTCTACAGGGTGACTTAGGCTTTTACTTTCAAAGGCTATATAGGAGTTCAAATGTTTCTTTCCTGGGAATTAAAAAAAAAAAAAAAAAAAAAAAAAAAAAAAAAAAAAAAAACCCTAGCTTTGCTTAAAAAGAATAAAGATCGCTAATTAAACTATTAAAAGTTTAACACATTTTTTCTACATAAAGCCAGGATGACAGTTCACTGTAGATAATGTGTTAGGAATATGTGAAAGCCCCACAATGTAAGAAGTATCCAAATGTCCAGAAACTAATGAAAGAATATAAATCATTATAGGCCCAGATAACAGACTGTCACTACCTTTTAGTGCAAAGGAATTTGTGTGACTGTGGTGGCACACACCTGTCATCTCAGACCTCAGGAGGCTGAGACAATGGGAATGAATATTCAAGGCCACCACAGACCATGCAGTAAGAAATGATCTCAAACAGCAAGCACACAGGGACATGCAGCAATGTGGGTGAATCTCAAAACATCCTTAGTAAAGGAAAGAAGCCAGTCATAAAACTAGACCTCTTATTCCACCAAATAAAACCTCTAGTGTCAGGAATAAGTTGAGATACTGGCCAGTCAGACCCCATGGAAAACCTCAAACATCACAGACTATTGCCACAGTTACTGGTTACACTCAACAACCTGGAGGTAACACCTACATATATGTAGCCAAAAACAGAGAGGTGAAACTGGTGCCTAACTACAAACTTTACCTCTATTGAATAGTGATCATGCTACTAGATGGCACTATGCACTGCCCTGGAGGACAAACTTAGTCATTAGTATCTCCCAGGCACAAGTCCTGCAGCCAGCAACAGGGACTTGCCTACAGTATGTGCTTGTGCATTAGCAGCACAAATGTTATGGGAACAACCAATCATTTTGCGACTGGATTTAAGGCTCTCCTCATAAGATGGAACCATACTTGACACTGACTGCTAAAGTGGACAAGAACCTGAGACTAGACAGGTCATGGGCCTAGGGGAACACTTTATACTATCATTCTGCTTAGGGATTAGAGCTTCTCTGGTGAGGGCTGAGAAAGTGCTAATCAATAGGTAGAACAGAATGACACTAGGAGACATTTTATTGTGCTGAGTATGACAGACTTCAGAGCACCGAGTCCAAAACAGGATGTCTTCATTAAAGCCCTCTCTGCACAAGCCTCAGATATCTATGCAGGGGAGGTAGAAAGATTGTAAAACAACAGGTAATGGGTAACTCCAAGGCAACAGGATTTTCCAGCCGTAACAGGACTGATGCACACAAGATGTCAGAGAGACCATGGACATACAGAGTCTTTATAAGTTCAAGCCAGATGAGGTCCTAGCACTAAGAGAAAAAGACACAAGCTCCCCCTCTTAACCAAGCCCCTATCTGCAATAGGTACTCTCTCAAAGTGAGAATTTCTGGTTTGGTTGGAGACTCAGTTGTGCCATAGGATATTCTTGAGAGGACACATGATGTTTGGAAAGAGTGTAAGTACAAGGCAGAGAGTAGACTGCTCTGTCTTACGATGCTCTTCACTGGGCTTTGCTGACTCTAGTCTTCTCTGATGACACCCTTGCATTGTTTTGCCTTGGTTTCTTCACTGATCAGCACTTGTCCTGACTTTGTAGAGAAAAATGCACCAAAGTACTTCTGGTGGTATTCTGGCTGCTTCCTGTCACTTCTGTAGACTAGCCTCCCATATTTTTCTGGATCAGGCTGCCACTGTTAATTCATTTTTGCTAGTGGACTGGACTGCTGACCACAAAGATTGGAGTTGCCCCATAGAACTCTTTCTAAGGTTCACAACCCCTGTTTTCTATTAATGTTTATTTTCTTCTACTTCTGGTAGGTGGTAGGCTAGAAGGGAGGTTGAAGTATTAAAGAACCATAATTAAAGTAGGTTTTTGGAAAAATCTAAGCCTATGCCCAATGGCATAATAAAAATCAGTTTCCTCCAATAAAGTCTCACTAGTCACATTAACCACACCTCGGGGCATGTATCATGTCCAGGAGTAACACAAAATGAATTCAATGGCATTTTATGTGGACTTTTAATTTCATTTTTGCTTTGCTTAGGAATTGTAAAATTTTTGGCCCTATTGGTCCTTTGCATATTTATTTTGATGTTTCTGTAAGATTTTGTATGTGTTTTCCCTGGTTTAGTGCTGTTGTTTTAAAAGAGAGAGACAGACAGATTGAGAGAGAGAGAGAGAGAGAGAGAGAGAGAGAGAGAGAGAGAGAGAGAGAGAGAGAGAGAGAGAGAACATAAAGTTGGATAAGTAGGGATGTAGGAGGATCTGGGAAAAATTGAAGGAAGAAAAAAACATGATCAAAATATACTGTATGAGCTTTACAATAAAATGTTAAACACACATGCACACATGCACACATGCACACGCACACACACACACACACACACACACACACACACACACGAGTGTAATTCCACTTACATAACATGGTGGGAAGAGGTAGGTCTACAGAGACAGCGGCAGATGAAAGGTTGCTGGGAACAAAAACAGAGTGGGTGGCAACAGCTAAAGGATTTCTCTTTGGAGGTGACAAAACACATTGTGTTGATATTTGCATAACTGTGAATACACGAAAAAAAATCATTGAATTGGAAACTGCAGAGGAATGAATTTATGTCAATAAAGCTCTAAAATAACTGGGATTGTAGAGTTCCATCCGTGTTAAGTTGGGCGTTATTATGGCACACTGTGCAGGTGGGGCAATAATTGTTGGTTCCTGTAACACTTCATGGAAATGCACAGACACAAGACAAAATATAAGTACAGATGTCCTGGGACACATCCTAGGACAAGGTGCATCTGGGCCAAGCAGCTCACAATGGTGGCAGCTGTCACAGGGAGCCTGGTAAGATTCCCTTTGGAAGTCCCAAAAGCAGAGCCTCCGTTGTATCACACAGGGTCCTTGGCAAAGAGAAGGGTCTGAGCTGGCCTGAGGGAGCTGGCAGGAAAAAAGTGGCCCTCGTGAAAGAGGGCTCTAGGGACATATAGAAAGACCTACCTCCATAGCAGTGATTTCTCTCCTCCACCTGGACATCACTGTCAGGAAACAGGAGTCACAGAGAATCCCCAGAGGCTGATAAACCCTAGTCCTCACACAGGACAATAATCCATTTTATTCACCGATGGACTGTCCTACTGAGAAATAAGTCACACATTCAAGGAAGCATCTCATCCAGTATTCCAATCTTCCTGATGTTTCTACTCCAGCTACTGAGGTATTCACAAGTTAAATACATACACCTGGATGAAATGCATAGGAATTGTATCAATTATCTTTGCAAAAAAATATATGACTCTGACCCATGATCACATTCTGTGACTGAAACTGAACTCACTAATGGTGACTAATGGGTCATTTTCAACAAAGTTTAACTGACTTAGGTGGGTGTCCCTCCCCAGGGGCCACCTCTTAGCTCTGCGTACTGCTCTGTGACATGTAGGAAGTGAGACTTAGGCATCACAGTGTGGATAATGGAATGACTTGGCAACCGGCTAGTTTCTACTGACATGCTCAAGAGTGTAGCAGCCCTTTTGTTACTTCCTCATATCACCGCTTAGTAAATACATGTCTATGGGATCATAGACTACTCTCTTCATCAGAACAAGGAGTGTATCCCATCTTTGAATGTTTGATGGTTGAGGGAGGTTCCTTTCTGAGGAGGCTCAGATCTAGACCCAAGCCTTATCTCATACAGGTCAAGGCAGGCTGTGCTCTACCTGCTCTAGTTTGATTTCTGCCACTCTGAGAAAACACCAATGGAAAGAAACTCAGAGGAGAAGGGGCTGATTTGGCTTATATTTCTTGGTCACTATCACTGAGAGAAGCCAAGGCAGGAACTTAAGAAGGGCAGGGACCTGATGACAGGAACCAGTGCAGAGACTGTGGAGGAGTGCTGCTGCTGCTCACAGACTTGTTCTTTATCACTTGTTCAGCCTTTTTTCTTATAGATGCCAGGGTCACCAGTTCAGTGGTGACACTAACCTCAGAGGGCTGGGCCATCCATACAAGAGTCATTAATCAAGAAAAGGCACTACATACTTGTCCACAGGCCAATCTGATGATAGCAATTTCTCATACAATGCTTCTTCTTCTAGTTGACTCCACCTTGGGTCAAGCTGACAAAAATTAACCAGCATATTGACTAAGTATGTTCCGGACCGAGCCCAAGTCTTTTTCCACTCAAACTCTCCATTGTACCCCACAACATGCAAGACCAGCATTAACCCTCATGTGCTTTTGTACTTCATTCCACCCTTGTAGAATAAAGTGTCAACCGAAGGATAGTTGGGCTTCTGAAGCCCCAGGTTCAGTATACATATATTCAATATCCATGGGTTGAAAATATTTGAAAACTTTTCATCTGTACTGAACAGGTGCTAGGTGCTTCTGCCCTCACTGTTCCTTTCTTTTGTCTTAGGTCCTTAAGTATTCTACAAAAAATTGAGGGTGTGCTTGAGGGTGGGGTCAGTTATATAAATATTACAATGCCTTATGTAAGGGATGTGAAAATCCCAGAAACAAGATGGAAGAGAAACCACACATCTAAATCTATGTATGTTTAGTTTATTATTTTTTTATTTTTATACATTTAACTTTAACTTTGGCTTCTTCAGATGTATATTTTTATCAAAAACATATTTACGAATAAACAGAAATATGTCTATAAGGTAAGTGGTGCTATCACTTCTCATCAGCTTGACTGTAACTACAATTTGGAAAGGAGGAGTTAAAACAAGTGAGCACCCTATCTTCAGCTGGTGTTGCAGGAGAGCATTAGGTACAGCCTAGTGCATGAATATAAAATATGCATACTTGTTATGGGGGCCGACGAGCACTGAAGAAAATGCCCTGGGAGCTAGCCAGATAAATTGATAGGTAAAGCAAACTCTACAGCCCAGAAAACTTGATCCTACAGATGCCTGATGACCTGAGATCAATTGCTGGCAGGAGAGAACTAAGTCCCAAAAGATGTCATCTGAACTCCACTCTGGACACAAGCATACAAAAGCAGACACACACACACACACACACACACACACACACACACACACACACACAAACACACACACTTGTACAATGATAACAATAATTTAAAAAGGAAATGCTATGAAAAATATCAAAAACATGAAAGAGTTTGTCCATATAATGGTAAGGTAAGGATTAAGACGTGGGAGATTATTATTTCTTTCATTGACAAAAATATAACTCTAGGACATACAAGGCAGCTCAGCAGGTAAGGATGCTTGCTGCCATGCCTGACAACCTGAGTCTGATCACGAGAACCCATATGATAGGAGAGAAGCAACTTCAGCAAGTTTTCCTCTGCCCTCTACACATAAACATGACATGCATGAACCCTTCTACCCACAAAATAAATACATGTATACAAAAAAACAATTGAATAAACTTTACAAATGTTGAACATATGAAAATTAAAAATGGTTTTCCATAAAGAGAAAAGGGCAATGCAGTTTGATTGCCATTGTGAGAGAGTGACCCACCCCCATGCCTTCCTGCCATCCTTAGAGCCTAGAGAGGCAGACAAGGCAATCATTGCCTCGTGGAGCACCTGAAGGGTGCTCCTGCCACACCAATGGAGGCTTAGTTGTCACATGACCACTCTTATTTTCAGGAAGCTGACTCATGTTTATATGGGTAGGTCCCATGAGCCAAGCTTCCAGAACATTGGAATCATTCCCCTTAATGTTCTCGAAACACAGCTGGCCCACCCAGAGCAGGTTTGGAGCCACAGGCGTGGTTTCTATGGCCTGAACCTATTCATAAGAGATGCTACCCTGATAGGCTTGGCAGTGTAGGTAGCTCAACTCTTCATTCTTAATAAGCTTGTAAAGAAGGCAATTCCAAGACCGTTCAGTAGGACAGACCAGCATGACCTATTCAGCTACCCGATAGTATTATCCCTTCCTAGGACTGTCATATACAAGCTGTGATAGTGGTCTGAAACTGTGGTCCTCTTCTAAGTGTGAGGCACCATGGCCTTAAAGGGAGAAGCCAAAGAGGAAAGGGGAGGAGGCAGAGACGGCTGGCTCTATGAAGCTTCTCTTGCAGGATCCTTCTAAGTAGTATGGTATATGGAAAAATGATTTGTGCACCTTTGTGACATAAGCCACCCATGGCAAAGGTGACATCATCACCTGTCCCCCAAACACTGCTGTACCAGCCCACGCAAGGCTACCCCTGCCTCTGAGCTTGGGCACTGCTGGTGGCAGTTCTATGGGTCTGATATAGAACTTGCATTGTCCACTAATCCTCTCTACACCTCTGCGTAGCTCTAAGCAGGGCCTGAGCTTGGAGTTATATGGCTGTCTGTTAGCCCCACATCCTTCATAGGAGGTGCCAAGTTTGTGATCTCAGCTGGACTCTAAGCTCTGGGTGTTTGGACATGTGTGTGTGCTCCTGAGTGTGCGATCAGTTTGTTTGTTTGTTTGTTTGTTTGTTTCCCAAAGAAACATCCTACCTTCTGCTACAATACCTCTGGAACTACTTGAAATGAGCAAATCACATCTTAAGAGCCTCACTCTGCTGCCCATACAACCAGAAGTTCTGTATATAATGTTGTTTGCCACAGTTAAATAACATCTCATTTGACTGTGACAACGTGTGTCTGTGCTATCTGCTCCGTGGATGTTGTCAGTAATGCTCTACTGGAAGCATCCATTTGCTTTGTACCTTTGATCTGGCATGTAAAGGTAGCTGAAAAGTAAGTAGATAGGTCAGTCAGGCCTGTAGCCACTTAGTCACCATTACTCCTGTCTGCAGATCTCTTTGGCCTCACATTATATAAACACCCACCATCTGACCTTCAGTGATAAGAGGCTGAATTTATACATTCTGCAAAACTATGTCATCAAAAAGAGTGGGTCTGGCTCTCAAGTTTTGATTGCGGTGAAATAGCCCAATCACGACATGACCAGAGACAGAGTTCTTCGGTCTTCTCTTTAGCCATAGTAACCTTCTATGTGGAGCGTGTCAACCCATATGACAATCCCAGCTGAGGGTTTCTACCCTCCTACATTCTTATGTACACTGCCAGCCACTTTACTGTCACCTCCAGCATGTCCCTGGACTGAATGTCAAAAGCCAGATGGTGAGTTACAGGTAAAACTAAACACCACAAAGAGTGGCTGGTGCTACAAGGCTGGGGAGGGTTTGCAACCTACTGAGCTGCTGCTGCATAGCGTGCAAGCAGGCTGTGAACCATCACAAGCACGCACACACACACACACACACACACACACACACATCAAAAGCATGCTGTAAACAATCGCTGCTGCATCAGACTCAACACAGTGAATCTTCCCTGGGCTGAGGTAATCGGAAGCCCAGGCTCACGAATACCCCAATTCCTTTGGAACTTTTGTGAATGTCAACAAGGACTGATTCAAGGGTCCCACAAATGAGCGTCATATCACCTTCCCTCAGAACCAGGTCCAGGTCCCATGGCAACCATTTCTGTTTGTGTTGTCTTTCAATATAGTCTCCCAGACATACCTTGGCAATTCCTTGGAACTAGATCCCAGAAGAGCAAGATTGTGGGCATCTAAGTAGTTCCAGGATAGGGTTCTCATATTCTACCCATTGTATTGTCCTTTGTAAGCCAAAGTTTTTGGTGCCAATGGTCATCAATATACTATCATACAGATCCTATTTATTCTTTGCTTATGGGTAAGATACTTTTATGGATAAATTTAAAGTGGATAATAGTATGTTCAGAGGTTCAAATAGAAAAATCAGATTGACATGTGGTGGCACAGCCCCCAAGTCACCAGTGCTCCACAAAGACACCGTCTCTGTTTGCTATGATATAGGTTCCCCTACATTTTCTCCAAAGGTTACAGACTCTCTTTTGGTAACAGTTATAATACATATTGTATCAATAATAATATCACAAAATGTTAATCAAAAATATTTTCACTGACTTATTCTTGCCTGGGTAGCCATAGTAACTAGACCAGGTATGTGTGTGTAAGCTGGAGTGGGGGGGGGGGGCATTGTAGTCTCTCATTTCCAACACACTGCTGGTGTAGAGGAGCCTTTACCCTGGCCTGGTCTGTTTTCCTAATCTCTGTAACCCCCACTTCTCTGCGTGTATATGTGTGTGTCTGCCGCTATGTCTGTGTCTCTGCCTATATGTCTGTATACTATCTCTGTGTGTTTGTGTCTGACTCTGTCTCTCTGTGTGCTACGCATATTTGCATGTGTGTGAGAGTATGTGTGCATATGGAAGCTGGAAGTTCATGCCAGGTATCTTTATTGAGTGAAACAGTTTCTCACTGAACCTGAGTTTCTGGATTCTTGCAGTCTAGATACCCAGCTTACCCTAGGGAAATCCCCATCTCAGCTTCCTGCCAGACATTTATGTGGATTCTAGGGCTCCACATTTGGGGTTTCATGTCTGCACCACTGATGCTTTATCCACTGAGCAGTCTCACTCTCTCCCCAGTGCCTGGCTCTTCTTCATTCATTGGCTTCCAATGCCTAAATCGTGGCTAGAACTTGAATGCATGTTGTGGATAACCTTACTGTGCACGAGGCCTGAAGTGCTCTCAGTGGGGAGTGCTCAGAGAAGGGCAGCTGGGAACACCAGGGTGATTTAAGATCTGCAGTCATGTTTGCACATAGTCCAGCCCTCCCCACCTCACAATCTCAGTACACACTTGCCCTCATGTTCAGACCAACTGCAGCTGCTTCAGCAGCTGGAGCTGTGGAGGGAGGGAAGGACACTCACTGCATTCCCCATCCTAGCATCCTAGAGACAGGGGAGGATCTGGACCAGAGGCTCAGTACCAGGCCTCCTGGCTGGCTTCTGCTAAGATGTGGGACTCTTTAGAAAGCCCCAATGAGTGATGCATTGAATTAAGCAGAAGGCAGCAGGCTTCCTCAGCTTCCAGAAAGAATGGGCAGCCCAAGGTCAAACTATCTGATGTTAAAGATACCGAGAACATCTTTTTGGCACAGTGTTACTGGGGGCTGGGGGATTACAGGTCCCTTAAATGGGACCATTTTGGGCCAGGAATATTGAGGTGTATGTTTGAGAGGCATAGCTATCTGTGAGTTTCCGCTCATAGAGGGAACATGAGGCTGGGTTGTATAGATCATGGTGTTATGTCTGCTGAAAGTACAGATGTACTTCATGTATTCTAAAAGAAAATTTGAGAAATAAGGGGAAATGTAGAAGCTCCCCACCCAGTCTACAGGTAACCCATAAGCAACCCTGTGGAAAGAAATGATGTCTTTAATATGTCATACAACTTCCTGGAGCAGTGACCCTCTGTAGACTTTGTAAAAGCCACAGGGACCAGGGTAGATAAGGCTTGGGAGAGTGATACATAAGAAGGAATTTAAACTCATTTCTTAAAACAGCACATGCCCTTTAATGACATTTGAAATTTCAAGATAAGTTAAATATCATTGCTTAAAAAAACCATAGGTCATTCATGATTACCAGAGATAGATGAGAAGTCTGACTGTGGCATAGCACAGCACAACACAGGTTTTGCAGCTCCTCACTGGCTGTCTGTTCCCAGCAACCCCTGTGGTAGCTGCTATCATCACCCCAGTTAAAGGGGAGAAGGTGTGGCATGGGAGAGAGAGGCAGCTCCTGGCCCGGGTCATCTAACTTTCCCTCTGTGAATATTGCTGTTCAGTTCCAGTCCAGATATGTGACTAAAACATGAATCAGCCATGCACACACAAACACTTGAAGTTGGCCTGTCTGTCTCTATGTTTCCAGGCCATTGTGGGCACCAGTTGTGGACAGATCCAGATGTCAGGAGAAAGCTAAGCATCAGGCCTTACGAGTTATCAGTTCACCTAATACTCATCTGAAAGAGAAGTCTCTTGCCAATCATTTTGGGCCATAGTTCAGATATCCATCATGAAGGCTGGTGGGACATCATGTGTCCAAGTGTCACTCTCATGGGACCTGTTCGGGTCAAGTATAATGAGGTGTATGCTTGAGAGGTGAGGTTTGGGATATCCGTGAGGCTTGTCAGGAAACATCGAGGAAACGTGAGGCTGAGTTGCATAGATCATGGTTCCTGTATCTGTTGAAAGTGTAGCTATGGTTTCATGTATTATAAAAGAAAATGTGAGAAATGAAAGAAAATGTAGAAAATCCTCTCCAAGTCTGCAGGTCAGTTTTTACTAAGTTTGGCAGATGCACTTTAAGTTTTTTCTCCTTTCTTGTGTTTATGCATGTATCATTCAAAATAAGAAAAGAACAGAAGGAAGAGAGAAAAAGAGTGGAAGAAAAGAGAGAGAGAAATGGAGAAGAGGGAGAGAGGGGGAGCAAGGGGATGAAAGACGGGGAAGAGAGGGTGAGTGGACATTGTAAGACTAAGAAAGGGTGGGAACATGGAGACCTGAGACCTGGACTCAGTGACCGGTTTTGTTGGAAGGAGGCTACAAAGAAAGTTCAAGCTGTAAATTGGGTGGGTAAAGGAAGGGCATGTTTGGGGGACTTAGTGGTTCCCGAGTCTCCTAGATAAACAAATGGAGTGAGGGAACTCTGACAATTCTGCTGGGCCTTCCTGCTTTCTGTCTTCTGGCCTGAGAGAGGCTGCCTGGAGTACGATGGGGGCACAGAGAACACTGTAGATCTCTGTGAGCTCCTCCATCAGCAGGCTACTCCACATGTGGCATGAGGCAGAACATTCCCCTATGTGCTCACCACCTCCCCTGGCACAGGAGTCCTGGGCATGCGGCTATGTAGAGCTGTAGACATGTAGAGGACGATTGTCTTCTAATCTTGCTGTCTCACTGGGTTTCCTCATATTTACACAGAGCACAGGCCAGATAGAGAGGAGCTAGAGATGCTGCAAAAAGGTCATTCAGCTACCACTATACAGTCTGAGCCTGGAATAAGGCAGCCTGTTTTCTCAAACCCACACTGAACACTGCCATGGCGGCATCAGGCCGGGGGTTGCAGTGGACTGTGGAGGAGGACGTAGGGAAGAATGGATGCTGGATACACCATTTCAGGTGTAGAGAAATAAAAGACTGGGCGTTAGGATGAATAATATGGAGAATGCATGAGACAAGAGCCCAGACACCAGAGCTGCAAAGACCTAAGACATGGGAAGGTCCACAAGCACGAAAACACAACCTCTTCTAATTAAACAGATGCAAGTTCCTGGAGCCTACCATTTACTAGATTGGCAACAACTAAAGCAATGCTAACACCCTGAGGGGTTCCCCTTCTGTACTGCTGATGAGAATGCTGACTGATGTGACTGTTCTAAGAGACAACTTCCCAACACCTATGGATACTTTTTTTAACTATGTAACTCCAACATACAGTCTGATAGCTGGGAGGGGGAGGGTAAAATGTATCAAGGAATCCCTTAACACCAGAGGACAAGGAGGCATTAGGATGACAACTGAGTTAATGGTGTGCAAAGATGCTTGGAATTTACTTCTGAACAAGGTACTCATGCAGAGCAAAAGCATAAGCTACTATCCATCTTGTACATTAATTTTGTAAGTAAAAGATTTCTTGTTTGATTAAATGTGCACAATGTACACAGACCTAGACTGCAATAAACCTACACAGGTTATAAAGCATCAGAAAGAAATTTTGCCTGACTGATAACCATTTAATATTAACCTCTCAAAGATCGCCTTTGGTATTTTTTTCTTCTCTTGTTAGATTGCTATTAATTTACTTGGCACATTGAATTTTTTATACATTGCCTATTCAAAACTGCAATGTTAAGTGGTTTCATAGCTTATCTGAGTGATGAGCCTACATTCCCAGCTCCCTCCACTGGAATGCCTTCAGGTCCACCAACAGCAGGAACACTGGACACAAGAGCTCCGAGGAGCATCTCCCTGGAAGACTGTTAATTTTTTGGCCCTTCTGTTTTAGCTGCTTTTGTACTGTCATGGAAAAAGCCCTGACACGAACAACTTAAAGGAGAAAGGACTTACGTTTTAGCACAGAGCTCAGTATATCACAGTGGAGAAAGCACAGGGGGGCAAGTGCTCACTCCTTGTGGCCAGGGGACAGAGCAAAAGAACGCCTGGGCTTGTGAGATTTACCTTTGATGAGCTATTTTTCTATTGCTGTGATAGAAAGCCATGGATAAGGCAACTTATAAAAGGAAGGGTTTGTCTGAGCTACAGTTCCAGGGGAAGAAGAGCCAACCAGAGTGGGGAAGTGGCAGACAGAGTTTCTGGAGCAGTAAGCTCACAGTTCACATTTTAAAACATAAGCATGAAACAGAGTGCCAACTAGAAATCACACTTGTCTTTAAACTCACAACATGCCTTTCCTCCGGGTCATATTTTGTCCAACAAGTCATACCTCTTAAACCTCCCATACAGTGTTAAAATTCGGGGCCAAATGCACAAATTCTCAAGACTATGGAGGGAGATTCTCATTCAAACTACGACAATCCTCTTCTCTGTTTTCTTCTAGTTAGGCCCCAGACTATGGATGGACGCTCTCAGAGCCAGGTAAATCTCCCTACGGAGTCCTGTCTTGAAACGATCTCACAGGGACCCGAAGTGGTTCCCTGGGCCCTCTCAACCCAGTTGATGATCAAGATTCACCCTCTCACATCCTGTGTCAGAACACGCAGAATTTCCAGCATTCAGTCAGAGAAGATGCTGAGGTTTGGTTTGTTGTTATGTATGGTAACATTAAATTCTGTAACCGAAGGTCTAGGCCTACCTGTGAACCTTCACATTTACAAGCTGTTGTTGTGCAAACCTTGTTCCTTGATTTTAAACTATTGGTTAAATAAACTTGGCTGTAGCCAGTTACTGCAGGGGTTAGTGATCTGCGGATTTTGAGCTACGTGGTCCGGGATGGAGAAGAGAAAGGAGTAAAGAGAGACCTGGAGGAGAAGGAGGGAGAATGAGAGGAGGAAGCCTTGTGAGGGGTGATGGAACATATGTCCATGGGAAATAGTAGGTATCCAGGGTACGCCCCTTATCCAGCACTTGGAGGAGTAGACTCGAGATAGTTGTCAAACCCAAATAAAATAACCATAGTCTGAGTCTCACTTATTTGTAAGCTAGTCGGGGATAAGCTTAAATTGGCTGTACTACAAGGAGATGTGCCTGTAGGTCCACAGAACACTCTGCCATGTTTGCCTTTGTGCTTCTCCGAAGAGCAGGCTCCTCCCTCCTCTGGATGTACCACTCACCAGTCATTCAACTAACTCCTGGCCATAATTTACAGATGTTCTCCCAAGGCTGATCATAAATTGCAGGCAGCCATTCCCAGATGTGTTTTGGGTCCTCTGACGTCTCATTGCTACATAGGATAAGACACATTAAAAAGAGGGGGATTTCCATTTTGGAGGATAAGCTGACTTGGGAGCAACCCAAGCCGAGGCCATTATGCGCTGGCATATTGAGGCCTACTGAGGTTACAGAGAGTCTGTATTTCATTGGTCGACGACAGTGGGACCAGACGGATGCTATAGCAGTGAGGTGCTGACAAAGAACCTTATGAATGTCAGCCATTTCACGTTCCATGACACTCAAGTGCTGGTGTGTTGTTTGGTTTTGGCACTTAGTAAATTATGAGTAGACTATAACAAAACTGAAAGAGGTGGGAAGGGAAGAAGGCTGACATCACAAGCACAGAGTCTCCACAGTTCTCTCCTCTGCGTGAACAGGCAGAGCTGAAGACTCAGTGGAAATGCCTTTCCTGAAGTGAATCAGTAAAGAGAAGAAGAAACTAAACATGCAAACACATCAAACAGAGGAACACCAGTCCATGAAGACCAGATGCAGGAGAAGCCCACCCCATCTTACACAACCGATCTATGCCCACCCCATCCCGCTCCATCCCACCCCACAGGCAGTTACCTTTGTGACCTTCCTACGTCGATTCTGAACACACTTGGAGAATCAGATTGTTTATTTATTTTTATGTTCACTGTGTGCTAAATTATGTATTCAGTTTGCAAACCCAAATCTCAAACCAAATAAATTATCCAGTCCTAGCCAAGCTCCAGTTTCTTATTCAATATTTAGCACCTTGCGTTAATCTGCTAAATTCAAATGTTTTCCACTTGTATACTGTGTTTATACTGCCACCTCACCTCAGTCACTTATTTAAGCTACTTAAAAAGCACAAGTGCAATGAATTAAGCATGAGGTCATTATCCATTTATCTGTGGTGATCTTAGCCACAACCCTGGGAATAAAGGGTCTTCCAATTTGAAGCCACAAACAAGGAGAGTGTTTTGAATAGCCAATATTTAATTAATTTCATAAACTTGAACTAGATTCCATATTCATCTTTTTCTGTAACTTTAAGCTTAGTTCTTCTTGATGGCTCTTCATGCAACCAAAATGGTAGATTTTGCCCCAGGGCAAATCTGTCCTCTGTGAGGGCCCAATGAGAATTCTAATACAAATATTTGATGATTTCTCCGGTCCTTGCTGATCCTTGAGTGAGGAGTCTGTGATTTTTGACTGTGCTCACTTCAGGACTGTCATGACTGGGGTGCTCTTTGCTGGAGATATGAGCTGCTGCTGCAGGTTTATTCAAACATGAGAAGGGCATATGCCTTTAAATACAGCTCAAACAGAAATTCCTATCAGGCACAGCTGAGACTGTCTTTAGGACAGAGTATCTGCAGAACTGTGTGGGTCTAACTAGGAGAGGGAAGCTGCACAAAGCACAGACAGGACTCTGACGAACGTGGGAACTAATGCCCAGGCCTGACCTAGTGACTCCCTCTCAGATCTACCTGCGCTATTCAAACGGTAACCAAAGAGTGGCTACAATACTGGGACACCAGGCACTGAGAACATGGAGCCAATGAGAGATGGGGCCACAGCAGTAAACAGAACAACCAAGACCAGTGCTTTCAGATGCTCCAAACAAGCAGGCACAGCCCTCACTGTCTCCGCCTGTGAAATGGCAACTCATACTGAGACAGGGTCATGAGAAAGTCACAAAGCACACATAGTGCTTTTGAAGCAAGCTGCACTGTGGGCTGACTTCTTCAATGGGGCAAGAAAACATACTCTATTGTGTTTCCTATTATGTCTGTCTGATATCTTTTCACGTAGATGCTCAGCCAGTGATAACCCCTCACCCATGCATCCCAGAAAGCCAGGTCTGTCCGTGAATAACCTCGAACCATTCAGTGTTCCAATGAGACACACCCTGATCACAGAGCTCAGCAGGCATGGATTCAACTCTTCTCTGAGACTGTCAATAAAGACAAAAGTGGCCTCCAACCAGCCCCAGGACTAACTGAACATTTTCAGGCCTTCATACCTTTCAGACACTATCTAATGGGGTCAGTCCAAAACTGATAGAGAGGAAGCAAAGAGCCAAAGGTGTTGAAGCTTAAAGGGTTTTAGTAAGGTGTTAACTGGTTATAATATGCCTGCCTCAGGAAGCTTTGAAGTGCTTCTTCAGTCACCTTGTGACTCACTGTGTCCTGATCAGAAGTGAGTTTGTTTTGCTCTGTTATGAGAGGTTCTAGGACCAGGGATATAGCTTAGCTGGACAGCATTTATCTAGCATCTATGAGGTTCAGGTTTATCCCCAGCACCAAAAAGAGGAAGAGAAGGAGGAGGGGGAGGGGAAAGGGGAGGGGAAAGGGGTAGGAGGAATCTTGGTTCTAAAATCCAGTGGGCTTCAGGGAAATGCAAATCAAAACAACCCTGAGATTCCACCTCACACCAGTCAGATTGGCCAAGATCCAAAACTCAGATGACAACAGATGCTGGCGAGGTTGCAGAGAAAGAGGAACACTTCTCCACTGTTGGTGGGGTTGCAAACTAATACAACCACTCTGGAAATCAGTCTGGCGATACCTCAGAAAATTGGACGTAATACTACCTGAAGACCCAGCTATTCCACTTCTGGGCATATACCCCAGAGACACCTTAGTACACAACAAAGATATATGCACCACAATGTTCATAGCAGCTCTATTTATAATAGCCAGAAGCTGGAAAGAACCCAGATGTCCTTCAGAAGATGAATGGATACAAAAATTGTGGTACATTTACACAATGGAATACTACTCAGTCACCAGAAACAATGACTTGACCAAATTCTTAAGAAAATGGCTGCATCTAGAGAATATCATTCTGAGTGAGATAAACCAGTCACAAAAGAACAGACAGAATATGCAGTCACTGATAATGGGATGCTAACCCCAGAGGCTCGCACTGCCCCAGAAACAACTCACAGACTGTATGAAGTCCAAGAAATAAAGAAAAGAAACAAAACAAAACAAAAAAATCTTTATACAACAAGAAAACTCTGACTATTTCCATGTTACATTTTGTTTTACATGTACTTTATGCTCATTGTAACTATTAAGTTTTCAATGCATACTATCAAACCTTTAAAAAAATCAAGTACTGACTAACAAATATATTCATACAGTTTTATGTAAAAATTATTTTAAAATCTGAAAAAAGTACTGACAAAAATGTATTGTATAATTTTACGCAAAAATGCTTAAAATCTGTACATTTATCTTTGTTTTATAAAATAAAGTTGTTTAAAAAAATCCAGTGGGCTTATTTTATGCTAGATGAACAATTTATTACATCAAAGAGTAAAATCTCTTGATGTGACTACAGGTTCCTAAGCTGTGCTCACTGAGTTTGAACAGGGCACGAAGCTACAGTAAAGGGTTACCTGTGTTTACCTGTTCATGTACTGTAAGCCCCCCCCCCCCTTTTTTTCTTCGAAGCACGCACTAATAAAGAAATTTTGGAACTGTGGTAAATTAAGTATAGATGTGGGTTTTGATTTTGTAATGTGTTCACATGTAGGATCACACACAGGCTGTATGGAGTCTGAGTTAAATGTGGAAGCTGCTGACCTAATAGCCAGCCATCAGGCCCCGCCTACTGGTTTAGTCCACATACCCAGCAGGCTGATGGGCTTATCCCAAGGCTCCTCCAGCTTTCATGGGGGCTCTTTGTCATTGCCAGAACCACAGAGGTCCATCAAGTCTTCCATGAGGGAGGAAATAACTGGATCTAGAAGCAGGAATGGAGCAGTGTGTGTTGCCAGTGGCCGGGTCTAGCACTCTGGGACAAGGCTGAATAGCTTAGAGAACAAGGGAGTGGCTGATTTTCTTCTGCACGGAACAGGAGATAGATTCTCTCAGGCACAGTGGTTGTTGCAGCTGCACAGAGTATCATGCCCTTGTTGTGAAGGGAGGCAGGGTGTGAAGGAGACTAGTTTTATTAATCCATGAGCATCTCACAGTGTGATGCTGTGGGGGAGAGATGGAGCAGGCACAAAGAAAGAATCTCTGCTCTGCGTGGGTTGTAAGGAGCCCCAAAGGCTACCTAGGGGCTAGTGTCAACCCTGTGAGGAAGCAGATACCCAGCCTCCTCCCTGCTCCACAGGGATACTAATTTTTCTTGTCAGCTCCATCAAAGGCCGCCCAGAGGGTTGGTAAGCTGAGAATGCTGGGTGCATCTGAAGATATCTAGATGAGAGAAAGATGGACATTTGAATCAACCAAGTACTGAAAGCCTGCCCTTACTCAGCATGGGAGTGCACCACCCAGTCAGCTAGAAGTCTGGATAAAACAATACTGCCACTAGAAGGCATCTCCCACCTTCTTCCTCCTAAGTCTGGGACACCTTTCTTCTTGTGCCCCTGGACATCACAACCCCAGTCTTTGCTCATCAGAGTTCTACCCGCTGCCTTCTGGTTCACAGGTCTTCAGCTTTTGACTGACAGCTACAGAGCTAGTCCTTGCTTCTTATGCCTTTGAGCTTGAACTGGGTCACACAGTCACCTTCCATGGTTTCCCAGCTTAAAGATGGCCTAACATGAATTTATCATCCCCTGTCACCACAAAAAGCAACTGTCACAATGCAGTCCTTCTTGCCAATCTCCAACTATGCCTACATAGATTCTGCCTCTTCCCGTGAAGCTCCTGGTGCTCTGGAGAGTTCCATTGGTACAGCTTCTTTGGATGCATCTATATTCACATTGATGCTTCTCTTGTCTAGTTAATAGAAAAAAAAAATCAGAAATCTTTCCAGGTGAGTTGCCCCTGGTAGAATTAGTTACTGCCCAAATCTGTTTCTAAGTGACTTGCCTAATCCCATCTTTCCTCAGCTTTCTGCATCTGGAGATTTTCCAAACAGTGACTTTTCCCTGGAAAGTGTCTCAGTAGGGCTTTCTCCTGCATGCTATTTCTATTCAGTTGAAGTAAGTGTCTACTTCACATAAATAGGACTTGTGCCTTCTAGAGAATGTGTTTATTGGCATCATATGCGTGAAACATCTTGGATGGGTCCCATTAAAAAACAGGCTTGATTGTTGTGTGAGGAAGCCGTTAACAAACTTCTGAGACAGAAAGCAAAGCAATGAAGTCCACATAATTTCTGCTCATAACAAAAGCTTGTTTGAAAACAGGAGTGGTGATGGTGCGGGAGAGATGAGACTAAGTATGCTCTTGCAGGAGAACCAAGTCCAGTTCTCAACACCACATTGGGCAGATCACAAAAACGCCTATATGTCTAACTCCAGGGTCGTCTGATGCTTTCCACTGATCCCCATGGGTGTACTTTAACATGCACAAACCCTCCAAGTGCACACACACACACACACATAATTAAAATAATAGCAGTGTCCTCTCTCTCTCTCTCTCTCTCTCTCTCTCTCTCTCTCTCTCTCTCTATATATATATATATATATATATATATATATATATATATATATATATATATATATATATAAAAGGAGTCTATTGAAAGCAGATACCAATTGCCAATATTGGTTGCTGATCTTTCTGTTTGAGAGACCTGGGCTCAGATATACTGTCACCATGTCAAGGGAATGGCCCTGCTGTGACTGCTGGGGCTGTTCAAGAGACTCACTGTACTTTTATAGTGAAAGTAGATGCAATGGTGGTCAGTGCAGACCCAGACTTTATCCCTGTGTGTGTGTGTGTGTGTGTGTGTGTGTGTGTGTGTGTGTGTGACAGAGAGAGGGGGGAGGGAGGGAGAGAGAGAGAATGCTCAAGATGCTCAGGTGTATATGTGGGTTTGCATGTATGCATCTGTGGAGGCCAGGAGTTGATTGTTAATTTATTATATATTGAGATAGGGTCTCTCACTGAGCTCAGAGGCTCAGCGTATTTTTTTTTTCTAGACTGACTAGTCAGCTTATACCATGGATCAAATCTGTCACTATCAGGGTATCACAGTTATAGGCAGGCCATCATAGCTAACTGGGTTTCTACATTCATTCTGGGATTCTGAGTTCCGGTGTTCACGATTGGGAAACATGTATGTTTCCCACTGACCCATCTCCTCAGAGTCCTACAGTCACTTTAGATTGAACTTATGAACGCTGCCACATGTGATGCTCCTGGCTTGGTGCCTGTGAATGGAGGAGATGCGAGGTCAGGTCATGGCAGCTGGTGGCTCCGATCACTCTGGTCGCACAGGAAAGGTGTGTGTTGATCCAAGGAGCTTGGACCTGTTCCAACTGGAGTAAGGGCACTCCACCCACTTATGCCTCCTGCTGCCTCTTCTCTTTCAGCATCCTTCTCCAGTGTCAGACACACCCCAGACCCTTGGCGGAGAAACGCCCAGCAGCCTGCTCGTGCTGCATGGTGGTAAGTGCATTGTCCCATGTAACCTCATCCTTTGCAGATTTCAGCCTTTCACAGAAATGACATTTGAATATTTTCCCCCTGGGTGGGTGGGGTGTGTATAGGAAGCACTAACCAGACTTGTACAGAAGCAGTAGTGAGCAGGGGCCAGGTTTGCACAGTCTGGGTTTGAGCATTTCTGCTTCTCTGGTTCTGCATTTTCTGTGATTCTGGATCAGTAGACAAGGGTGGTCTGATCATATTTGAGAGAGGAAGGCATGTAAAAAGAGAAAAGAGAGGAATGCATGTAGCCTGATTTCCTGCAGAAACTTCATATGTGAAAGAATTATGTAGGGAAACAGGATGAGGTCACCTTATAACAGACAGGCCAGAGGCAGAACCATGAGGGGCAGCATAAAAGTAGAACTGAGAGAAGGTGCTCAGAGGCTGACCACAGTATTCTGTTCATTTCCCTTGCAGGCAGGTTATGGAGTTGTAAGAATCCGTGACAGTCTAGGAAGGAGGGTAGGGGGAGCTTCCATCCACTGGCCCCACACAACGATGCAGGTGGACTGTGCCGGATGTTCTAGGGGTTAAGTTAGTATAGATCTAATTTACCAGCAGGAATAACCTAATTTTGCAGCCACTGTGCGAAATCTCCCATGACTAAGCATATTTATTTTCTAATGTTTTCCTGAACCTTCTCCCTAAATTATTGGTCTGATGGAGATAAATTTTCGATGGTCTCCTGGTTCTAGTGTTAATATTTTACTGTCTTTTTTTTTTTTTAAAAAAACTTTCTCCAGGAGGCTGTCTTTGAGGAAATATGAGCAAGCTCTCAAAAGATGAGATGCCCCAGTCTCAGGAAGAGGTGCTATATCCAAGGGCTTGTGGGAACATTATCAATCATTTTAAGAGACTCCTGAGCAATGTGTATGAATGAGCCCAGTTGTCAGAACACAAGACCACTGCTCTCTCATCCTAATGGCCTGCCTACCTTTCCAAAACTCTGAAGTATATCCTGGTGCCATTAGCTCCACCATTATGTCAGGCTTCTGAGAAATCATAAGCTGTGTTTAGGTAGCATTCTCTTATAAGAAATCCATCAAAAAAGAAATCCCATGTGCATCTTAACATTTAATTACATCTTCTAGAGAGAGGAGCCTGATCCATAAACTATGAAATTTATCTGAGTCCTAGACACCCATTGAGTTGGGGAAGCCCAGTGAAACCTGATCCTGGAGGCACCATAGAGAAGAGGTTAGCTTAGATTTACCCTCTAGTACGGAAACATCAAATGCTGTCAAATAACCATCTTATTAAGTATGTGTCATAGAGGGACAATGAAGGACTCCCTGTAAGCACTAGCGTCCAATGGTATTTAAGGAGTTTTCCCAAGAAAGGATTGACACTAGAAGAACACAAAAGAAGTCAACAGCTGGAGAAACAATGGCCCTCAAAGGCATCTCCTGTCCCATACATACAAACTTCCAGGCAAATAGAGGAGCAGGAATTGGAGAAAAGATCATCCAGAGACTGCCTCACTTGGGGATCCATCCCATATGCAGCCACCAAACCCACGCACTATTGCTGATGCCCAGAAGTGCTTACTGACAGGAGCCTGATATGGATGCCTCCTCAGAGGCTCTGCCAGAGCCATACTGATACAGATGAGGATGCTTGCAGCTAGCCATCAGACTGAACATGGGGACCCCAATGAAGGAGTTAGAGAAAGGACCGAAAGGGTCAGAAACTTCATATGAAGAACATGATTATTAGCCAATCCAGAGCTCCTAGGGACTAAAACACCAATGAGTACACATGCAGAGACCCATGTTTCTAGTTGCATATGTAGCAGAGAATAGCATTGTCTGGCATAAATAGGAGGAGAGAGGTCTTCGGTTCAGTGAAGACTCATTTTCCTAGTGTAGGGGAATGCCAAGGTGCTGAGGTAGGAGAGGGTAGTTGAGAAAGGGAGTATCTTAATGGAAGCAAGGGGTGGGGGAGGGTAGTGAGGGGAAAGGAGATAACATTTGAAATGTAAATATAGAGAATATCCAATTAAAAAAAAAAAAAAAGAAGCTTCCAGGGAAGAGACAGAATTCCTGCCTCAGGAATGTAGACCAACTACAGAGCTAAGATTGAATACCGGAAATGGGCATTCCAAGTCAGTGCAAACTCATATGAAGTGTGTAATCACAGGAAGTAATGCACTCAAAGGAAGTGCTCACCCATGGGGCATAAGTGCCCAAGTAAATGTGTACTCAGAAATATGCGCTCATAGAAAATGCGGCCTCACTGAAAAAATGCAGTTTGAGAAAGTGCACCAGAAGTGGGCACTCACTCATAGAAGTGTGTTCTCACAAGGAAGTGTGTATTTGTAGAACTCGGATTATAGGGAGTCAGAACTACTGTCACGCCCAGAGCTTGCAAGCCTTTACTTTTTGCTTTATTTCCCTTTTGTTTCATTTTTGATGGCTTGATACATGCACATAATGAGTTGTGGTCATTTCCATGCTCTAGAAAATGCCCTCATCCCCTCACCCCCTGTTTCCAAAGCAACCCTTCTTCTTCACAGGACCATGTTCTACCTCTGTCCCTTATTTCAGTGTGATGCCCTAAGTCTAACTACAATATCATGTGTGTGAGTGGGGTCACCTTTTGAAGCACCTGCAATGACAACTTATTTATCAGTAGGTATTCCACTGAAGAAACGACACCCCCTCCCCCCCAGCAGCCATTACTTGCCAACAATTCCAAGGGAAGTGAGAAATCTGAGCTCCTCCCCAACAAATTGTCAGGTGCTGCCGCTTTCCGTCTTGTGAAGCATATTTCAGTAACCATGGTGGTTACCTCATGGTGAACTCATGGGTGTAATGGTCATGTGAGGTCGAGAAGGCTTCTTGAGGAGAACTCAGTCTGCCCAACTGTCAAAATAGGAGCCAGGATCCCTCCTAGGACTAGACAGAATGCAGACAGGAAAGTGTCCCCAAGGTAGGTGGGCTGTTTTCTGTGTATCTTCTTTCCTGTGCCCCAAGCCAATGCCCTTACCTGATTTCTGTCACTTTATGTAAGTATAAATCCACGGACAAGTCTAACAATCCCACTGACACACAAGCAGCAGGGGTGGACACAAGCTCACCATTCTGGAAAAGTCTAAAGAAGATTCCAACTCTCCCTGGTGGTGTAGTCAGTGTTTGAGAGAGAAGTCTCAGCCTAAAAAGAGTGTCCAGTGGATAAATGAGGAATAGAAGGGCAGGTCTTGCTTTGTGTACACATCCTTCCTGTCCCGAAGGCACTGGAGAACTGAGTCTAGCTAAGCATAGGCAAATGTCCTCCCTGCAGGACAAAAATGTCTCAAACTTTAAAGATTGTCCCAACTAGCCACACCATGCAGTGTGAAGTGGAATCTGCCTTTGTGAACATGCAGGCGTGACTTTCCATGGACTGGTGGAGGGGTTTCCAGCACAGTGAGTCTTGTCACATTAGCAGGCTGCTGAGCAGAAGAGTGGACCTAATTGGCAGCAGCCATGGGAGGTGGATGAAGCCCATGGAGCCTCGTATGGTCCTGTGGGGAGTACTGTACTGGCCCTCTGTCTCCCTGGGATTGTGCCAAGCCTGAACCAGGAAGATGAGTCACCGAGCTGATTGAGCAGAAGATCAAGGGTGCCCCATAAAGTCAAAATTCCATGCTGAAAATACCTGACTGCTCCAGATACAAGCAGGCACCTGCTGTCCAGGTTCAGAATGGCCCCAGCCTGCTGTTTTTCCCATAGAACACACATTTTTCTCTCTTCATTTAGTCTTTTGATGAACTCAATATTGTTCAAAAACTACGAAGCCAGGAAGTTGAAGAATAGTTTTTCTATGGTCTTTTGGAAGATACTGTGTGCGGTTTGATGGATATCAGCTTGTATCCATAATAAGAGAAGCTCCATATCTCTCTTTTAAAAGAAGTGTTGTTAGCTCTCTTTTGCTCATGGTCTTGGAGAGGAGGGGTATCCCGTCCTGTGTCTGTCTCTCCTTGCAATAATTTTGTCCCCTGACAAATGACTCTGTTCACTGAAGAGCTCTTCAGAGCCTCTCAGAGCCTGGAACCACTTGGAACAATGTCTTACTCTAACAATCAATTGGTCAGGGCACCACTACAGAGGCTGTGGGAAGGGGGTTCGGTGCCACCTGCTCATACACTGCTCTGTGAATTTTGAGCTTGTAACTGACATCTCTGAATCTGTTTCAGCAAGGTTTGCACAAAATGTTGTGCTTTTAAGACCAAATAAGACACCAGTTTTAAAGGCAATTAATACAGTCCTGGCCTGAAGCCAATGCTGTGGCTGTTGCTGTGTCAGTAGATACATGCTATTGTGCTTAATCTTTATCTTCCTGACAGCTTCAATCTCTCCTCATTCTTTCTGTTTGTCTCTGTAGATCTGGGCAAGGGAGACGTGAGGACCCAGTAGATGCAGCAGCACAGGACAGGCACAGAGGAGGGGACAGCTACCCACACAGAGGAGGGCGGTACCATGAGGGGCTAATAGGAGCCAGACATGCAGGATACATCAGTTCTGGACTTACAATGTGCATGAGAAATGAATGGTGGAAACAGTCTAGAGCTATCTCCAGGGAGCTGTGACTCTGATCACACCAAGTATATTAGAATTGGAGATATGACAAGGGGTAATAATAGGTGGCCAGACCTTATCATAGAAGGTTCTCTGTCCCTATGATGCCACACAGAAAACACAGTGGAGACTTAAGAGATCATTATGTGTAGAGATTCTTAAAGCTTTAGAAGGAAGAGGAAGGGTTCGAACAGGATCCTTTAATAGAACAAAGGCTAAAGCAGAAGAGTCCTGCAGGTCAAGAGGAGGGGCTGTGATGGAGACTCTAAGTGTGCATGACAGAGATATAGACTCAGACTCGGGAGGGCAGAATGGGTAGAAAGTACATGTGGAGGGAGGAAGGTGCCCCTCTCACTCGGAACTATGTCTTCCCAGCTGGTTTGGCCAAGTTGAATTCTGTCTCCTATGCAATAATCATAGAGGGCTACAAGTTCTCCTCTAAGTAAAACCTCACTTGATTTCTATAGAATATATTTAGCAAGCCAAGGGTAATGCTTAGTAGATCAATACTCAGCCAGCAGCACACACAGCCAATCAATCAGCTGTCCAGCCACAGTTTCTCTGATAATGAGGCTGATGGAGATTTGAGTACAGTGATTTCTGTCTCAATTCAAATGAGACTAAATATGGTGTGGGGTATTTGAAAAGCCTTTCTTTTACTTAAAGTGGGGTTAGGAAGAAATAAACAAGGTCTAACCATAAGCTACACACTTTGCCAAAGGCACTTCTGATAATGTCACATGAGGGGAGGTGGGGCTGTAGCTCGGTTGGTAGGGTGATTTGTCTATCATGTATGATGCCCTAGGTTCTGTCCCCAGTATTGCATAAAGCGGTGCATGTCATTAATTTCAATACCTTGGAGGTAGAGGCAGGGGGATCAGAAGAGCGTTGGCTACATAAGGAATTTGAGGCCTGCCTGGAATACACGAGACTCTTATCTTAAAAAGTAAAACAAATCACATTGCACTTGATTTACAGGAAGAGAAAAATGTGTGTATACAAAAGTATGTAAATGAAGGATCAAATTTCTTTTTATATTTCCAGGCTGATATTTAACTTTTGAAAGGCATACCCAATTTGTGAACTGAACTCATTTCTATTATAATTAGAATCTAAAGTTTCAGTGGCCCATGTATCCTTTTCTCCTTCCGTTCCCTTCCATCAGACACAGAGAAACCAGAGTCCAAAGGGCATCCTTCCAAGACACATTGTCTTTATATCACCATAATTTGCATAAGGAACAAAGCCTCCTATTTCATCCCTGCAGACAATATTAGCCCTTCCAGATGTAATTAGTAAAAGTCCCTCATCATTCCAATTATTGATTTCATCAAACATTCTGCTAATCCAATATTCTCCAAATAGGACTTTGATCATTTTCTTGATGTGCATTGTAATTACAGAACAAAAGACAGGAGTCCTCGGAAGGAGTTGACCCATTTTTGAAAGGGCCTTTTGATTTGCCAGTGAGGACCTTGAATGCCAAACACTAATTTGAAGCTTCTCTTAGAACTCACAATCAGAGGTGTCCAAAGCAAAATAGTTTGGGAATGGCCCAGGCTAGTGGCTCCTTCATAAGGGCCCAGTAGATGATCAGCCAGTATGGATGTCCTTCAGATGTAACAGACCATGACCATGCAAGGTTGGCACTCTATGTCCACTTTGAGAGCCTTATATTAAAGAGTGCCCATATATTAAAACAGCAATTAGCTCTTAAGATACACCCTTGAATTTGGTTGTGTGGGATACAGAATTAGTCAAATGTGACCCTGCTGGCAGACACAATGTAAGAATCTGAAATGGCTCCACTTTCCCTTTCTCTACTCAGAAAGATTTCACCCTCCCAGTCACCTGATGTGAAATTTGGCTGTTCAACCCAAGACTGGCCCCCAGATATAAGACACCATGAGTAGGATGTCATCTGAGGCTCAGATATGCACTGTGATCAACTGAGGTACATTGGAGAGACATCCCAGTATCCATACGTTCTAAGTACCTTAGGAAAAGGAGGATAGGTATCTGCGTTCTGTAATCTGAAACCTGGACACTGCAGGGCACTTCTGCAGTTGATGGGAGTCATGGACACAATTCTACAGATTCTACATCTGCTACTATATGTCTCATTTTGCTCCCACCCATGTTCTGTCATGTCTGCCATGGTGTGACTGCAGAAAGTGGAGACAACTTCCAAGAAGCATCCTCTCACACATTCTCCTGTGCCCTATAGCTGATACTCTTTGGAACATTATCACATCTGCAGAGGGTCAACCTATAGTTTATAAGGCTAGCCTTGTTCTCACTGCCCCTTGGTCAGTGACAATTAGGCAGAACACAGAAACTTCAGTTCTTAGAAGCAGAATTTGATGTAAGAGTCACAAAGGTTCACACTTAGGATATAGCAAGTCCAGAGCCATCCCGAGTAAAACCCACCTTTTAAATGATTCTGTCTCTGTCTCCATCTCTCTGTTGAAAGGTTTTTATTTGTGCATTTGCTTTTTCTGTCATAAATGTGATTTGATTTTTAGCAGAATCTGCTTTATTTTGATACTTCTTGTTTCTCAATAATGTTTTAAAAAAGGGTTTGCAGTAGTCATGAGAATTAATTTGGTTTTAGTCTGGGATGTTAATCTAATTGCTTTAAAGAAGAATAGCTTAGTATCCAAATCACTGCTGATGGGCAATAGGAAGGGCCTTTCCTCAGCAACACAGACAAAGTAGTGGGCCTCTAAGACAGGCAGGAATCAGCAGAGGGCAAGATGACTAGAAAATAAGGATGCGCTTATTTGATTGACATACTCTTTCAACAAGCATTAATTAGTCCTCCAGAACTTATCTGGAGTTGGCTTTACAAGTTACCAAATCTCCTGGTTACAAATCATGGCTATAGCCATGATTTTCTTATCAAAATGTCATCACTCTGTGCTAACATATGCCTGATATTTTTCTGGGTGTGGAATCCAGGAGAAGCAGGAGCATACATCACCAGCAGGGGTGACAGAGTTCCTACAGCCAGGGGATGGGAATGAAAACGTGGGCTTGTACTGACCTTGGAAGTGGAACCCTGCAGATGAGTTTAGCTCATTTATCAAGGGAGCATTTTCTTGTTATGCCATAGAAGAGAGAGTGCCATAGAATGTTCCTTAAAAATGGGAAACCCTTACGAGGCAATGGTGCACCCAAGCCTGTCCCAGGGATGACTTAGTTTAAGTTGTCCTGACATATATGAGTCTCTACTCTCTTCTCTTGCTCATCACCCTGTTTGGATGATAAAAGGTCAGGTCACTACACACTTAAGTTTCTTCCTGTTAATTTCATTTAGATCTGCTTTGTGGTTCTTATATTTAACCAATTGGAAAGGTTACACTCAGTTCACGTATGTGCTGATACAGGGAGTTTTCTTATTTCTCTCCAAACCAAAAGTAATGGAAATTTCACCTTCAAGTTCAGTGACCTTCCCCAAGTATTCTTTACTGCATCCCTGGTTTTGCTCAACCCAGGATGTTGTTCTTACAGTGAACACTTGAGAATGGAATAAAGAAGAGGGGTTGATGAGGTGATATTTCAGGTTCTTGGCAACAAGATTGATGACCCATGTTCAGTCCCCATGGTCTACATAGTAGAAGGAGAGAACTCAATGCCCCAGCTGACTCTAATTTCAGGTTCAAACGCACCCACAAGCATCCATACACAAAATAAACAAAAACACCCTTGTAAATGAAGGAGCACTTGCTGCTTTTCTAGAGGGTCCTCGTTTGGTTACCAGTACACACACACTGGGTGGCTCCCAACTGACTGTAACTGCCCCATGGTTTCAGATACCTCTTTCTGGCAGTCACAGACACCGATTCGTTTACTTTTCTGTTGCTATGATAAAATGCCATGGCTAAAGCAACTTACAGCAGGAAAAACTTTACTTGGGTTCACTATTCCAAAGGTTTAAAGTCCAAGATGGTGAAGCAAAGGCTTGGCCACTGAAAGAGGAAGCCGAGGCTTCACATCTTGAATCCCAACATGACACAGGAAGTGAACTTGAAATGTCACAGGTGTTTCCCTCTCAGAACAGCCTCCAGTGGCAGATTTATTCCAACCAGGCCACATTCCCCAAACATCCCTAAACAGCACCACCAACTGAGGAACAAATGTTTAATGGCTGAAACCATGAGAGAGATTTCTTATCCAGGCACCCACAAACACGTGAATGCTCACACACATATACACACATGTGCGCACAAATAAAATAAAACGTATTTTAACAAAGGATTGGAAACCTTAGTTCTTCTGAGACAGTCTCACTGCACTCCTCGAGTTTTCCCAGTCCCAGTAGAACTGGAATAGTTAAGTCCACTAAATCAGCCCACACTGTGCCAATGTAGATAGGAACCGGAGGGCCCTTCTGGCTCTAAGGTATCTGAGAGATCACCCATGGGGCCAGTTAATTCTATGTTCTTTCAAACACAGGGTGGGGGCTCTATTTTCTTCTCTGAATTGATTAAAATAACTATTTTTGTTCTTATCCCTAACCCTAGACATCATCCCTAAACACAAACATCTATCACACAAAGGTATATAAACAATAGGAAGTCAAGGTACAAATGTACCCTGTCCACTGGTAAATGCTCACAGTCCAAGTACAGCCTGTCCATCAGCACACAGCCACACTCCAAATCCACACTGACCACTATAAATGCCCTAGACACATGCCTCACTAGCCACAGCTTACAGCTCTGATTTAGTGATAATTAATATTGATTGCCAGTGTGACAGCATCTGGAGTCATCTATGAGATAAACCTCTCAGTGCATCTGTGAGAGAGTTCCCAGCCTGGGTTAGTGAAGCTGGAAAGGTTCGCCCTAAGTGTGGATGACCCATGCGCCAGAGTCCCAGACAGTAAAGAGGTGAATGTGAGCTTAGCTCTGCACTTGTCCTGCTATGCTTCCTGGCTGCAGGTGAGCTCTAGCCACCATGTTTGCCCTGCTAAGACAGACTGTACCCTTGACCCAAGTCAAACTGAACCTCTGACTCCTTCAGTTGCTTTTATCAGGTGCTATTTCCCAGCAACAAAGAAAGTAAATACACAGACTTCATGGTAAGAGGCCACGAATGCTGCACATTTAACTCACTGTTTACCAAGTCAGCCCCTGTAGCATTTACAAGACGTACCTTGTTCCCGATGGTGAGGGCAGTATTTTTATAGATCATTAATGCTTCAGGTCCATCTTTGTTTAATGGGACCTTATCATTTTTAATGAAGCACAGGCCATAAATTCATATTAACATATTACCATGCACTTGAATCTAGTAATGAAGGCAGAACATAAAACAGAGAAAGTGAGGGTCTGAATGAACTTTCAAAGAACTGCATTCAATGTCATCGGCTGACCCATGAGTATACCCTACTTCAGCCCCAGCTTTTCTCTCTGAAATTTCTCCAAGTTCACTCTCATGACATCATTACTTCTTCCTACCGTATTCTCCCTTCTGTGCGTTCTAGTCATACATTTATCCCACACTCTCTGGGATATTGCTCATAGCAATGTCACTACAGACCCCACAGGGTATCAATAGAGGCTTCTCTTAAACTTCACCACAGATTCCAGAGTATGCCACTGTTTTCTTGTGTCCTCTAGCCTCTTCTCCCACTGCAGCCTAATTTAATGAAGTGCCAAGGGCCTCTGTTATTTTGATCGACCTTCCCTTTCTACCAACATCATTCACTGATCAGCTAACATGGTGCTACTCCAAGCGACTATTAGCCTCATATTAACTAAGGATCTTGCATTTTACTTGTGTCTATATTTGCCAGTGTTTCACATTCATAAAGTTGACCTTGCCACCGGGCATCTCATGAGCATTCCCAGCTCAACATGCTCAAAATGCTGGTCCTCTAGAATCTGACCTTCTCCTGACTTCCCACAGTGGAATCAAAGATGCTCATGCTAGCCATTCACAATCTTCTTACCTCTGCCACACCTTTCTGTATATCAGGGATATCTGGGACTAGAACACATCTTTCCTTCCCACTCTTAAATCCTCCTCCCTCTGAATATTGAAAGCCCTCTCTTCACTGATCACTAACTCTTGCATAAGGTCGTCATCACTTGGCCCGTCAGATCCTTTATCAGATCTCCTTCCACCAACCATCGCCCTCATCCTCTAGACACTTGTTGGAAAGGATGTATATGCCAAACAAGTCCAATGGTGAATTCCTTCATGTCTACACAAGGTAAATGCTTACAGGAGAGCTTTAACAGAACAGTGATTGAGTCTGAACTATACATGACAAGTTCACAATACCATGTCACAGACAGCTCCAAACCTGTCTGGAGGGAAAAGCCATCTGGATCATGAGTGGCAGCAGTACAAACAGTTATTTACTGATGTTGTTACTCGATAAAGGTTAAACACAAAAGCCTCAAGGGCCAAAGGGAAGGCAACTCAGTTAGCTGGAGTTCATAGTCTTTGTTATATCTCTGTCCCCTGAGAGTCCATTTTCCCACTGTAAATAATCAGAAGTGTTATTTGGGCTTCAGGATTTTGATAGAGTTCTGATTGTCTGGTTAGATAAACCACCAGCTGGGATCTGTGCCCCGCTGCTGCCAGCTGCTTGCCTAAGACCCACTTGGGGGCTGACTTGTGAGAAAATGGCTTGTCTTAGGGCCAGAGTCGGAACAGTGATGGTCAGATGGGGGAAGATTAGAAAGGTGGTGTCTATGGGAGGACAATATAATGGCCCAAGCAACATTGGTCTGATAAAGAGGGAGATGATGGATGTAGACAGGGCAGGTGTGGTTCCACTTTTCTCCTCTTCCTTTGTGGTGTCCAAGCACCATTGTGCAAAGATCAGGGAAGAATAGAGCAGACACGAGTTTTGTGGTCCATGTCTTCCTTTGGGGTGTCTGGATCCCAAAGTGCACAATGTAGGAAAGGATGAAGTGAAGTGTGGAACAGGTGCATCCTTAGGATCCCAGTCCAGCAGTGAATGCCAGAGTGGGGAGGTCTCCTCTGGAGATTTCAGTCTTTTAGATGGCATTCAATGAAGCAGCTCTCTCACATGGTACTCAATGAAATAGCTTGTGCTCATACAGTTTATTCAGAGTGGACAATGACTATAGACCTTGGAAAGTGGGGAAGGGCTTCTTCTAAGGATAAAGTTTCATTGGCTGCTGTTAAAAGTTCTGAGGATGCCGCATTTGCATGGGGAGGCATTCAGGAGTCTGAACCTGTGATTTCAGGTGAGAAAACCTGACATTAATGCCATGTAATTATGTGACAGTCATCAGGTAGCGTGTGGGAGTTGTGGTTCCCGAAATAAGGTAGAGAAGAGGAACGCCAGCTGGGAAAGACAGTTGTCCATTTTGCACTGAGCTCAAAGAAGCTATGCAGACATAGACTTCAACCTTAAGTAGCAGAGTTTCCAACAGGCAGGTAATGCTTAGAGGGAGGAGGGTCTAAGGGCAGAGGGAAGGATGTCTGACAGTTGGTGAAAAACTAATAACATAAGAAAACAACCTTTTGTGGAAGTACCAGAAATACAGGAATCGGTGCTAGAGACCCCATGTTAGACATCCCCACGGCACATTTTCAGATGTTGGCAGTTATTTCAGTAACGGTCTAGACCAAGCACCATTGTCACTCCTGATGCCCCGATGGGGCAGCATGGTCTCAGAGACCACGGTAATCATCCTGGGCAAGTGGCCGACACATCAGTGGCCATCCTCTTCAGAAACTGAGGCCTATCATTAGCATAGGTTGTTCAATGGTCCTATGGTATGCCATGGGTTCCTCCTTTTCCTTGGGTCTTCTACTAAACTGTTCTTTGTAGGATCACTTTCCTTGTTCATGTCAAAGCTCTGCACTTCTCTTTGATCAGGGCACAAACAAGTAGATGCATACATGCAGTACTTCAGGGCTGAGTCACTGTGGTGATCCATGATGGGACTCATCACTTTAATTATTATTTTAAACCTTTGAGCTTCCCAAAGTAGTATGCTTTTCACTACAGTCTTCACAGCCATTTGGAAACTGCGTCTTTCTTATTTAGCTCAATGTATACATTTCTAAGGTACTGAATAGAAAGCATGAGAAAACTATATTTAAAAAGTTTTTAAAAAGTGTGTGTGTGTGTGTGTGTGTGTGTGTGTGTGGTGTGTACCATGTGCATGTCCAGTGCTCATGGGGGCCAAAAGAGAGTGTCAAGAGTGTCACCTTCTGGAATTTGAGTTACAGGTGATGGCTGATTACAGCCAAGTGGGTTCTGGGAATCGAGGCTCAGTGCTTTGCAAGGGCAGTAAGTGTTCTTAATGAGTGAGTCAGCCCAGAGAGAGCAGGGGCTCATGAATATATCTAGTTATTAATCGAATTATGAGGAACACAAGCCAAGTGTCTGGTCTCCTGGATGGGAGTTCCAAATGGAAGTTCAACTAACATGTAACATATGTGAGTTGAGAATTCATATTGGAAGGAGGAGCTGAATGTTTATATCATCACAGCCCCACCACACCCTGCCCCAAACACCCGTGTGAGTCACTTGGTGCTTTGTGAACTGTGACTGATGCTCCCCACAAACAGAACACATACCCCCTCCAGTGTCTATGGAACATTCTCCAGGTGCTGGTAATGAAACAATTGCAATACTTATAAAAAGACCGAAATTCAGTTGTGAAAAGAATAGTTTGAATCATGGCAGACTAAGTCTGGAAACCAATAATAGATGGGCACATAAAAGCACATACAGATGTATAGAAGTTAAACAATGCCTCCATAAATAACCAATGGATTAAAGAAGAGGCCACGGGGAAATAAGCAAGTTTTGTGTTGAAAACAAAGCACTGCATCAAAACATAGGGGATTCAATGAATGTAATCCTTGGAGGAAAGCTACAGTGAGCTCCCTTATTAAGAAAGAAGAAAGGCCTCAAATCAATAACTCACTATCTTTAATAAACTATCTAGAGAAGAAGAAAGCAAACCCAAAGTGGGCAGAAGGTAAAATGCAATAACAATCAGAGAAGCAATAAGAGCGAAGAAAAATATAAGCAGAATTGCCCAAGCATGAGTCAGTTCTTTGATAGCCAATGGCACAACTGGCACACTAGTCCTCATGAGTGTGTGGCTGAACTTTTACCTTCAGTTTCATGTCAAACCACATTTATTTAACATACTTGCTTGTATGTTTTATTTATTTATTTTTCCTTTGAGACAAGGTCCCATGCAGTCCAGGCTGGGTTGGCACTTGCCATGTAGGCTGGGATGATAGGCAGGGTACCTCTCTGCCTGACTTATGTAGTGCTGGGGCTGGAACTCAGAATCTCCTACAGGCCAGTCAAGCATGCTACCAAGGGTGGTCACATCCCCAGTTCCAGAACCATTCATGCACAACATCTAGTCAGCAGGGCTCAGAGAGCCATATTATAATAGAAGAAGCTTGTCTGTTCTCATGTATTCTAAAACTGTTACAACCATGAGGTCCCAACACTATAGTCCCCTCTCTACCTAGACAGAGGCAGTGGTGAAGACAGACTTTAAAACTCAGAAAAGCAGAGTGGTAGAGGGTAAGGTTCATGTGCTCATGAAGTACCCAAGAGCCATGGTAATGCTCCAGGTGAAATCTGAGACCATCACTGAACAATGACCTTTATAGACACTGAGCTTCTCCACCATCAGGAGGGACCAGGGAGGTAAAAGTTCTGCCAAGAATGACTCAGCCTGTGGTTCCTAGATATTGACAGGCTGGGTGTGACTTGGGAACAACAGGGCTGGTGACTGAAAGGAGAACTTGAATGTGAGTGAGGGAAGAGTGTGGGTCATGGTAAACTTGAACACCTCTAGCTTCCTCTTGGGTCTCTCCCCAACTATAAGCAGTGCAGATCCCATAGCATGGTCTACTTTGGGCTAAATCTGTCTTCCAACTCAGAAGGAAGAAGGGATCCTGAGAACTTCCCAGCATCTCACATCACTGGGAGACACGGTGTATCATAGTTAAGTGGTCCTGAATGTCTTAGTTTTGACATTACCTGGTCACTGTGTGACCATGATTCAGAGCTAATCCATGCCACGGTTGTCATCATGTCTGCAGTGGTGTTTACTATACTTGTTTCTACAGTAGAGAAGGAAGAACAGAGGAGATTGGGGAAAAGACAGTGTGCATGTATGTTCTGTGCAGTTGTGGTGTATGCATATGAATGTGGGTGTGGAGAGCAGTTGGTATGATGTGTGTATGTGGTGGTGTGTGGTGTTTGTGGTATGTATATGTGTGTGTGTATAGTAGTGTGTATGTATAGTGTCGTGTTTGTGGTGTGTGTATTGTCTGGTGTTTGTGGTGCATTTGTGTGTGGTGTGTGTGTGTGTGTGTGTGTGTGTGTGTGTGTGTGTGTGTGTGTGTTATGTGCAATAACCTACATTAGGTAACTCAAATGTAAGCATTCCTTTCTGCTATTGTTACCTTGAACAATTTGACCTCAGCCAGATGGCTGCTTTTTTTTCCCCAAAGACAGAAATTGCTGCAGCCTCTGAACAGTGACCTTGGGAACACCTGCTCTCCCACGCTGGATCCCAGGGCTGATTCTCCCACCCAGAAAAGAAGGCTTTCCTGATTCAGAGCAGAGTCCTGGCCACACTGAGGTTCTTACTGACAAACCCTGGTGGAACTTTGCTGCCTCTCCGTTTACTTACCTCTGTCCTATCCAGCATCTGCCAGAGACTGTGAAGAGCCGTCTGCAAACAATGATCAGCCACCAAGCAGCAGTCTGTAATATGAGCCTGTCCGAGGTCAAGGCAGCTGACATAAGTTTACAGATATCATTATGTCTTCTCATGTCTTCTCACAGTGGGCAGCAGCTTCCAAGATCCATGGATCTCAGAACAAAATGTCAACAGTAAAGAATGGGAGATGGGGTAGACTCAGAGGCAAAGGATGCCTGTTGCGGTCATTGTCCCAGAGGTCAGCAAGATATTTGTTTGTTTGTTTAACTTAATTTTTTTTTCTGGGTGTATATGTGGATATAGAAAGACTGAGAAATGAGTGGGTTTGGGACGCATGACATGAAATTCACAAAGAATCAATGAAAAACTGTGTTTTAAGTAGACTGCCTACTGCACAATCCTGAAGACTAAGAGCTCAGAAGCAACGCTCACAAACCGAACCAGGTGTCCTCATATGTCTGGACCTCCAGCTCCAGGAATGGGCTACAGGCTGAGACAAGGATCTGGGCTTGTTAGCTTCCAGACTAGCTAAGAGGATGTGAGTGCCAGGTAAGACTGTGCCTCAAAGACATAGTCAGAAAGACAGAGGGAAACACCTAACACCTTTGTCCATGCATGGACACAGCTGCACACACACACACACACACACACACACACACACACACACACACTCACACTCACACTTGCATGCATTCATGTATGCACATGTAGAAACACCCATGCATGCTGCTCACATTTACATAACTAAGTAATAAATAATATTTTCTTAAAGGAAACATTCTCATTTTTCTCATATAAACTTGCGAGTGAAGTGTGGGTTTTGTACCTCTCCAGTCCTAGACCTCTGTGACTGGCCCCAGAGGGCAGGCAGAGATACTGAGCTGCTATGTATAGATATAAAATGCACAATGAATTCAATGCATGGACTTTAAAGAACCCCACTAAGAAAATTTAAAACTATTTTCATAGACCTCAGAAGCAAAGGCAATTGTCTCATGCCCTGGCCCTTCTAAGAAGTTACTTTAGGATTCTCATTTGATATCACAATGTGAAACTGTAAATTTTTTAAATTTGCTGTCTAGAGAGATGGCACAGTGGTTAAGAGCACTGACTTCTCTTCCAGAGGTCCTGAGTTCAAATCACAGCAACCACATGGTGGCTCACAACCATCTGTAATGGGATCTGATGCCCTCTTCTGGTGTGTTTGAAGACAATGACAGTGTACTAATATACATGAAATAAATAAATAAATCTTTAAAAAAGTGTGAACTTCTATTCAATTAGAGAATATCTTAGTAGATCATCTGGTAAACAACATTCTTGGGGATTGAGCAGATTAAGTCAAGTTCCTGACTGTTTAACCAAGGAATCTTTTAATTTATGTATTTGGTGAAAATCTATTAATTGGCTGTTGCTATTAGAATAAAGGCAGAGGAAGAGAAGGTTTGGGTTGTGGGAGCCCTCAAACTCCCTGGGACCATACTCAGATACTCCTCATTAGAAAAGAAGGTTTAAGAATAAAAGGAGGCAGAGCAAGAAAGATCATGAGTTCAAGGCCAGCCTGGCATCATGACAAAACCAAACTCCAAATAAAACAAGAATAAAAATGAGAGGCATACTTTCAGCGTGTCCAGTCAGAGTACTTAGCCTCACTGATTTCTTTTCACAATTCTTATCATTTTATTTCTCAGCCTTCCTCTCCAGTTTACCACCTGGAACAGGAGGTAGGTCCTGAATAATTGAGAAGATCTGATTAAACACGCTTTGAACCAAGGACTGAATAAAGAGGAATCGTGAGAAGCAGGACCAGCACGGGGAATATATCTTGGTATAAAGTTAGACTGGTCAAATACATGAAGGCAGCTTGAGAAGAGTGGATGCTTGAATCCTAACCAGACTTGAGAGGATAACTTTCCGAACCAGGAGCTTGGTTTTGTTTTATTGAGAGCAGCATGTAAACCTGGTGGTGTCATATGAATTCCCTGAAAATTTTAATAGATAAAAATTTTTAATAGATAAAATTTACTGAGAGGCTTTTATGGAATTGCTGAGGCTGCACCATAATTGCTTCCTGGTGTTTCCATAAGGAGAATATACAAAATAGGAATCCCGTTTTTGAAGGTCACTCACAAGCCACCAGACTGGAAGTATCATTCAATGGTTGGGAGTACTTATTGCCTTTCCTGAGAACAAGACTTGGGCTTTCGGGAACCACACCAGGGGACTTACAACCTCCTGTAACTTCAGCTCCAGGAGCTCTGACACCGTATTCTGTCTTCTGTGGACAACTGCACTCATGCGCTATCCCATACACTAGTTAAAATTCCTTCCTTGGGGGAAGCATAACTAAGCTCTCAAAATAGTGCTACCAGCTGCCATGAGTATTCAAAACATGAGCCTGTTGGAGATGTTTTACACTCAAATCATGACAGATGTACATTTATCATCTTATCTGAATCTGACATGCAGGCCAGTAGGATGAAAGTCATGGTGACTATAGCCAGGAATCCTTTACAAAGTTCATTATCCACTGGCTTTGAGTGGAGATTCCAATGGATTCCACTGTGAGGCTCTGAGGGGTAAATGTCTATAGTAGATGCAGAAGCAGCTGCACTTAAGTGGGTGTCAGCAAGCATCACACGAACCAGCAGTTTCTTTCTGTGTCAATCACCTCTGCGGACTCAGAGCCACTCGACTCTAACTCTGTCTGATGGCTCTAGAAGCATCCACTGGCAACCAAGAACTTGCCCGCATTAAGCACATCCCAGGGAAACCCCACAGACAGTCCTTAGGTTCTTCTGTCTTTTGTTGAACTAAAATGATTAGTTAGAGCTAAATCCAGGCTTGTACTTCCAGCCTGCAGGGAGCGTCATGAGAGCCAGGAGCACAAGGTGATAGATAGTGTGCTTGTTTCTAGTCTCCTTCTGTTTGTCATTCTCATTTCCATGTTTATGTTGCAGGGACACAATGCAGTCAGGCTCCTGGCAATGGCCAGTGAGCAAAGGTAGAAACATCCATCTTCAGGCAGATTTTCAGAGATGGAATCCCTGACATGGCACTTGCTATCAGGTGCTTGGAGGTATGTCTCCAAGTTCTGAGACTTTCCCTAGGTGAGGCTGGGGGACAGTAAACTCGGGCCCTTCTTCTTAAAAGTCCTTGATAAGCTTGAACTGATCACTAAGAAATACATCTGGTTCTTAGTAATTGAGTAAAGTATAGCTTTTACAATTATGTCATTGCCAGGCTGGGATGAACCACTTTTAGAGGACCCTACTTTGCTTTTATAGAACCCCTGTGGTGTAGACACTATATCTTCCATTTTCCACACAGTAAAGATTAGATTTTCAGAGTTTTACTTCCTCAGGGTACCTCAGCATCCTGAACCAGGTACGCTAACAGAGAACATGCCAGACATGGAGCTGAAATGCACCTTGTAGTTGCTGAGCACTTGGTGGTGTGCTCAGGGCTGGGCTAAGCAAGGCTCCAGTTTCAATACCTTGTGCTTCACTAGGAGAGAATGGGCTGTGTTCTTCTCTCAGGAGCTAGACTCACACAGAATGGAACAGGGTACTTCCGTTTCTCTACAAGGCACTGCACTATCTTCACATAGAGAACTGCTCTTTTCCACATAATGTGGTGGGGTCTGCTTCATTCTCAGGAACAGTTGCTTTGCTGCAGCCTTTTAGTCCCTGATGGGAGTGGAAGCCTCAGCCTTGCATCTGAGCTTTCAGGCATGGGTGAAGTAAATGTTCAGTGGTGAAAGGGTGAGGTCTCTAAGCAGGGTACTGGGAAACCTGAACTCAAGAAAGAAGAAAATTAAATGCTCATACTCTTACACTTTACAGAGAAAGATCCCCAAGTGGACATAGGATGCAAATGCATCCCCTGGAACTGTGAAAGCTCTACCAGAAGCTGCAAGGGAAAGCCATATGACGTAGCTTACTTTCTTGATATGCACAAGTAAGCAAAGTAAGCACTCACGGATGGGATTACATGAAACTTGGAGCTTCTGTATGGCCAAAGAAATAGTCTACAGAGCAGAAAAGAAGTCTGCCCAGTGAGAGGATGCTTACCATCTATGCATCTGATGACAGAGCTAGCATAGCATGGGTAGAGCGAGATCTACAAGTTAAGGACAAAAGATCAAATGGGCAGAAGACTCCCAAGCAGACTCACAATGGGCACACAGCATACAAGAATGAAAACTGAAACGGCAGTGAGGTACCACCTCTCCCAGGCGGGATAGGTATTATAAACAGGAAATGATAATATATGGGAAACAATGTGGAATGGGCCCTCAGAGCTGCTGCTGCATATGGACAGCGGTGCAGTCTCTGTTGGAAGCATCACAGAGGCTCCATGTATGGCCAGCCACATTGGCCAGCATTGCTGCAGCCATTTATTTCCCCAAAAGAATCAAAATCAAAGGCCAGAGAGACAGGTGTTTGGCTGCAAAAGTGCTTGCTGTGCAGGAATGAGGAGCTGAATTTGGATTTCTACTGTCCACAGGAAAAGACAGACACTGTGGTCTGGGCCTGTAAGCCCAGCAAAGGGAAGGCAGAGACAGGAGGACCCTGGAGCTCACTGACAGCTGGTCGCATCAAATGGTGAGCTCTTGGTTCAGCGAAAGACCCTGTCCTAAACAGTAAGGTGGAAAGCAGTTGAGAAAGATACGCAATGTTGTCCACGGCCTATGGAGAGTGCTCGTATGTGTATGCACACATGCACTGTTATACACATGCTTGCATGTCCACGAACGCTCGTGTGCACTCATACACACACATACATACACACACATACACACGAAGAAACACCAGCCACCTCTGCATCACTATGGCCCAATAGACAGGGCACTGTAATAACAAAGGAGCAGATAAAGGACATGTGCCATTTGTGTATCAGAAAATAGTATCCACTCTCAACAAGGAAGACGATCCTACTGTACTTGACACCATGGATGAAGCTTCAGAGACTCATGCTGAGCAAGACCAACCCACTTCAGATGGTCTGACACAGAGCAATCAGCTTCAGGCCAGAAGATGCAGCGTGGTAAATGTTGGAGGCTAGGGAAGGAAAGGAGCCATGCTCTTCAGTAGGCTAACCTGCAGTGTTGATAGTTAACAAAGACTGATGTGCACTCCAAGATCTGACAATACAAAAGACCTCACCCTAAATCTTGCTACTGAAACAACTCCTTCGATCTATTGATGGTTTCTTACTAAAAAGTACCTTGATTTTCTCATTCTGTAGTTTCTGGAAGTAACAAGTGATCTCAATCCACTGCTGTTAAAAATCTCTTCAATGGGAAAGTGGTCAAGTACTCGAGAGCTGTGGTATGGTGTCCCCAGGGCATGATATACCCGGCCGTGTGTTCTGCCCATGATTTGAGTCTGAAATCTCTTGACCATGAAGCTGCTGGACTTTACTTCTATGGCATAACATCAGCAAATCTGTATCTTCCATTAGAGTCAATCAAAAGCCTTCTGGAATGGTACAGGGGAAGCCAGACATGGCAAATCCACCCTTTGACCATATTAAAATTACAAACCAGACATTAAAAATGTAGACATATATATGCTTTACTACTTTTTCTATTTTATCCTCTCAGAAGATTTATTTTTATTGTGTATTGATGGATTTCTTTTTACCTGCATGTATATAATTGTACTATGTGTGCCTAATACTCCTGGGTCCAGAAAAGGGCAGCGGACAACCTCAATGGTCGTGAGCTGCCATGTGGGTGCTGGGAACTGAACTTAAATCCTGTAGAAGAGCAACAAGTCCGCTTCACTGTGAGCCATGTCTGCAGTTCCTGTTTGGCTATTCGTTTTGTAAGGAAAGGGCTCCTGCCTTGTGTGTAAAAGTACTTCTTCAACGTGGAAGCATTATCCTTAATGGCTGACCCTCGTTACACAGCAATTTGCTGTCCGTCAGCAGTTCAGTCATCTGTCCATCAAAGCCCTGCTGGAGCATCTCCCTCTTTTTAGATGGGATTTTGTGCTCCAGTCTAAAGATAGAAAGAAAATAGACAAGCAGAGACATCTAATTTCATCATCCAAATCATGCTTGCCAACAAAGGAGAAATACCTGCCTGTTTATATTTTTATTATCCCCTCAGGCACTACCTAGACAAGAAAATAACTAAAATAAATATTTTCTATTATTCTCTGGTATAAATCATGATTTGCTGTGACAGGTTCCTCAGCAGCACACACACCTGTGACAATATACGTGGCAGTGTTTGTTGAGTGCTTATTGATTGCCAAGCACATTTAGAAATGTTTGACATGGTTGTTCCCATGCGACTGCTATGGCATCCTATAAGGCAGACATAATCATCGCTGTGCTGTATCTGGGGGAACCCGGGCACTGCAGAGACAAGTGATAGAGCCAACTGTGACTCTGTCCACACAGTTAGATTAAACTTGCATGGTTGGAGTTTGATGGATAGCTGCAACCCTGGCAGATGAATCAGCTGCGCACTGCTTGAAAAATTAGGTTCACCATCAGTAATGATGGAACCAGAAATAATACAAACTCACAATAACTGGAGGGACGATCCAGAGTTAAGAATGCTTGCTGCTCCTTGGAGGATCCAAGTTCCGTTCCTAGTAACTACAATTGCCTGTAATAACCACTCCGGGGATCCTGCTCTCTACTGGCCTTTCTGCACAGCTGAATGCACACACAGACACACACAATGTATGTGTGTGTTAGAGAATAAAATAAATAAATAAGTAAATAATAAGTGGTCACTCCCACCAGTCAAGCTCATTTGGGGACAAGTTCCAGATTCCTTTTTGTAGTCACCAAAGGCATCTGTTGTGGACCTGAACTGGAGCCCCCTGTCCTGTTGGACTAGGTAGGTGTTCTGCCATCTGCTGCACATTTCAAGTTGTGTTTTTTATGTTTTTCCTGGCTTGAGCGTACCTTCCTCTCACCTCATTTTATTCTCTAGTTTTTAATTCTAAAGCTGCTCTCTACAGGTCTACAAGTTTGCTCTGTCTCTCCAATATCCTGCATCCAGGTAGCTTAATGCCTCTCCCATGGAAGTTTTTTAAACTTAGAACACAGCATCTGTTTGCCCTCTGACCTCCAGACCATGAAGGATCTTTGCCCTTTCCTCTACTGAAACGAATACTAAAAGTCTTTCAATTGACCCCCAAAAGAGGCCAAGCTGCCTGCTAGGCTGGGCTGCCCCTCAGGGCTCTCACTGTCTCTGCTCACTTGCTGGCTACAGCTCATGTACTAGAATATGTCGCTAATTTCTCTTCTGCTAATTTTGTATAGTTCTGCCAGTCATAGGACTTGAAATCATTTTACATTTCCCCCTCTACTTTCTTCCTCTATTGTCTGTTTTAAAGTCTGGTTACTATGATTTATACACTTGAGATCAGCCCCAGATTCAAGGTCAAGACTCTTCCCCGATTGCCTAAATAGAGCTGAGAGCTGCGGCTTCTTTCCAGTTTTCTCAGTTTTCAGGAATATCATTGGGAGGGACCATGGCTCCATGGCTCCTAAGAATAAGGGGCTGGTCCTGGAGGAAACATCAAGAGAACAAATCACAAGGGTGGGTGAGACTGAAGACCCTAAGTTGAAGATTTTTTTTTTGCACAAGAAGCTGAATTTAGAGATACCAGGGTATTATCTAGCCTCCTCTCCCCCAGAATGCCCCAACTGATCCCTAGTCCCAAGGCACAGATTAGAAATGCACTGTGTAAGAAAGCTGCAACCAAGAATCCCCTCCTCCCTCCTCCCTCATGCTTTGACTTGTTTGGTTTACCCACAACTCTATTTTGAACTGCATGAGACTTTGCAGCCAATTAAAATCAATCAAGTAGCAATCAATATTTCAGCAAAGCATCAAGAGCTGTAATCTGTACCCCACATCCCAAATAGAGTTTCATAGAATCTCACCTGTTGGTTCTTGTGTAAAACATGGATGTCACCCCAAAGAGAATAAGAGAGCTTACACTGGAGCCAAATATTTGTAACCTTGGCTAGGAGCATGGACTTAGGTTACTGCTAATAATGCATTCCTTTGTGGAAGTGGTTACAAAAATATTTTTATTAAGCACAAACAAAGGAAATCACAAATCAAAGTATTTTCCAGATGCATTGCTGGGGCCACAGGTAGGCACAACACAACAAAGCAGGAAGCTGCTGATGGTTTCAGATGCTGTCTGAGGGTGTGGTCAGCTTTGGGGTTGGTAGAAGTTGGTGTTTCAATTCTGTCAGACAATGGACCGGCCATCCCTTTGTGCTTTTCCCTCTATTTTCTACCTTTTTGTCTATGTTACAAACTGTGATCACTAGAGTATATCCACATTGATATTAGCATTAGAGTCTAGGTGGAGTCAGGATTCTTCCATGGGTATCCAAATAGAGCTGAGAATTCGGCTTCCCCTGGCTCTCCCAATCCTCAGTCATGTAATGGGGAGGGGCACTGTGGATCCATGGCTCCTACTAGTATGAGGCTGATCTGGAAGTGAGTTGGTGAAAATGGAATATATTTGAGGCTTTGAGAGACACAGACACAAGAGTAGCAATGAATGGCTTTCAAAAGGTTGAACAGCAGTTCATTTGTCTCTGGTCTGTAACTTTTAACACCCCCTCATTTTTTAGTCTTCTAGAATATTTAACATAGGTACAGTTTTGGGCTCTATGAGGGGGAACTGGGAATGGCACTTTAATCAGGATGTAAAGTGAATGAATAAATAAATTAATGGAAAAACACTTTTGCACTTTCTTTTGGAAACTTGAATTCACATCTACATGCTGGTCTCCCAGAAGTCTGAGATTCCTGTGGAATTCATGTTCCCTACAAGAACACTCAGCTCTGAGGTTCCCACTTGTCAGTTCAGCCTCACAACATGTCAATCTAGAACCTTCCTTTAGTGACTTAACTTCTCTGGCAAGTGAAGGCAGGTGATCAGGGGAGGGCCTGGCTGGTCAGATGAGGTAATCAATCCCTGTTCACAATAAAAACAAATAAATCCCCAACAAAAAATGGAACCTATCTCCAAAAAAACTCTGGTGGCCAAACTTTCATAATTACTTCAACTGCTTTGGAAAGAATAAGGCTTTTGGTATAATTAATTATGTTTCATGTAGCCCTCACTCAGATTTTAACAAATACTAGTATTTTGTATATTTATTCCATATTTATTTTTAAATTATTTCAAGAACATTAAAACAGACATTTGGGGTCTAAAAAATTCAATATGCATCTTTTTGCAAGAAGAAAATCTGGTGGTGGACAACTCAAGAATAAAAATTCCAGCTTGCCTATCTTTTCCTGTGTTGCTAACTTTTCATAGTTTAAAATAACTATTTTCTCATTTCATCTTACTTTATTGGTTATTAAAAATTGCCTTGTGCATATATACAGCCAACTCTTGGACTGCAGCCTGCATGTTGTTCATAGTGTTGTATATGAGTTAACTTATAAAAGACCCACCCAAGCAGGCAACAGTGGCCAATGGATGAGCAGCCCATGGTCCCATCATAGGCCTACCTTGTAGACTTATCTTTCTATTCTTTCCCACATTCAGGATCCAGACACTCTACATCCTCAAAGTCAGACCTAAAGACCTAATTAGATGCAGTGCATCTACTTTTGAGCTACTTCTTAGGTTCCTCTAGGCACAGATAAGAACACTTTGCTTGTCTCCTTGCTAGCACTGCTAGGTAGATGTGATGACTTCATTAAGTTTGGCCAGGAGGCTCCACAGGAAGTCAGAAAACAAGTTTCTGCCCACTTTTAAGAAAGCAGGTAATCCCTGGAGAGGCCTTTAGCATCATTTGAATATTCAGAGCTATTTTAGCCCCTCTTGACTCTTATGGGAAAAAAAAATATCACATGCAAAAGAACAAGAGCTTTGAGATCACTGTTGGGACACTGGATGGATGGGTGGTCGCTAGGCTAGGCTACAAGGTGTGGACAGTTGTCCATTTCTTGCCAATTCCTTGACAATAGAATGGGTTAAGGGAGAACCTTTTGTGCCTGACACAGTTAACGCTCCCCTCTTTGGTCTTATGAACTTTCTCAGAAGCAACTGAGTCTGCTGAGAGAAGATGCTAGGGAGTAGTACTGTGAGCCAAGGTGCCCCTTCCTTCATCTCTGAGGACATATTTCTTTATTTTCCTTTCCCTTTCATTTTCCAGGCCCCATGGATTATTTATTTGTTATTAAACCCAACTGAATGAGATTTCAAAGGCAATGAAAATTGCCCAAATTCAAATAGAACCAAATCACCACTAGGAACTTCAGCCAACCATGTTGCTCAGGACACTTGTCAAGGGCCCCAGTGCAGGCCTGGATATGCCAGTCACCAGGTACAGAAAACCCTGGGCTGAGAGCACTGTCTCCCTTCACCACAGCCCACTGCCATAGCTGATAGGCAGAGAGCCCTAGTGATGTGATGGAGAGCTCTAAGCTCAGATTCATCTTTTAAAATGTAATGAACAAGTCTACAGAGATGGCTCAGTGGTTGAGAACACTTACTGCTCTTGCAGAGACTCAGGTTCAACTCCCAGTTCCCACATCAGGCAGCTCACAAGCACCTGTAATTCTAGCTCCAAGGCATCTGATGTCTTCCTCTGGCCCCTCTGTACAAAGATTGTGGATGTTGGTTCCCTGACTAAAACTGCTCCCTTGGACTAATCCAGCCCATCTATCAGATCCTCACCCTGTGCTATTCCACTCATTGCTTGTGAGAGCCCAGTGCTTCCTGGTTCTGCATAGCAGTGAGGACCTTAGCTCTTTTGCCTCATGACGGTCTGTTCCATGCACTGTCCTCCAGCTTTGTCTATGTTGCACCAGTGGCTGAATTGCTGCTTTTCTTTTAGGAGAGGGTGTGGCCTACATTTTACATTCTATAGACTTACATGTGATGTCCAAGTTTGCTTTCTGTTGCTGTGGCAAAACACCAACCAAAACCAACGTGCAGAGGAAAGTTTCTTTGCCTTAGATGTCATCGCCCATGATCAAGAGAAGCCAACTCCTGGCAGAAACTGAAACTGAGTGCATGAGGAAATCTGGTTACAGACTTACCTTCTCTGGCACTCTTTGCTCCCTTTCATACACGCCACCCCACCTGCTTAGAGATGGGTAAAATTCTCCTGCATCAATTAGCAATTAAGAACATATACAGTAGACTTGCCCATGGGCCAATCCGACGGAAGCAATTTCTCAACTGAGAGCCCCTTTTTAAGGGGCCTCCAGTTTGTATCAAGTTGACAAAGCTAACATGAACATGAAGCATTTTCTCCACCCATCTTTGTAAACAGTGGGGCAATGCACACGGAGGCATAACTGTTTCCACATTCAAATCCCAGCCCAGCCATGGGAAAGCTAGGTCCCACACTAACTCTACTTAGAAACTTTAGAGGAAGCTGTACATATTTCAACACCAGCTGTCCTAGCTTACTTCCCTAGCAAGGGGACACAAGACTCCTGCTCTCCACATTCTGGAAAGGAAGTGTTATCTTCTTCCCAAGTCGAATGACCCTGGGAATGAACCATAACTAGCACTCTTCTTGAGTGTCTGTGAGGTATGTCTCCCCATCCTTGGCCTTGCTGTTGCCCAGCCAAAGTTCCCTTCCTTCCCACTCTTGTTTCCTTCTGGTCACTATGCACATATTCTCACCAGCTTTTGGGGACAAGTTAGTCCTGGCTTCCTCTTTGATATCAATTATATGCCATCTTCTCAGGGAAGATATCTTTCTGGATCATTCTAACCACACTATACCTGTTCATGCCTCACTGCCTCCCATTCCCTATAGAACCTGATATTTGATTTAGATGTTTTGTTTTTTTTTTTCTACCTAGAAGTTTCACAAACAGAATGGATGAGTGAATCATACTGCATCTAGCACAGGACAGAAGGTACATCAGGGACTTGGTTGGTCATTTTGACAGTGTATAACACAGCTTCACCCTCACCCCAGGGAACCTAGTGACTGACCCATGGTCAAAAGATCCACACCAAGAAGCAAACAGTTATCTGAGGGAACTGAGTCATAAGAGGGAAAACAGACTGAAACACAGATGTGATATTTTTAGTAAAACATTTTCTGTGGCTAATCTTGGGGGCAAAGAAGGAAGAAATGTGTTGGCTCTGAGATATTCACAGTGCTTTCCGCTCTTAGTAAGACATCCTTTATTTGCCCAATGGGGCAATGGGGGAGGAATTTCAAAGACTCTGGGAATTAACACGAGGTCATAGGTAAATCTCAGATACATATAAAGAATGAGTGGGTGGTGTGGAGGGAAGGGTAGCATGGGAAAGAGTCATAGCTACACACTGAGGTTAGCTGAGCAGTTATTAGCAAGACAGAGATTGTTAAAGTAATTTTATTAAATATTTTATATATTTACAGTTAAAATGTTATCCCTTCCCCCCTTTACATCCCCACTCCCATCCTAAGACAGAGTGTTTATTCATCTCTTTAAAGCCCTGAGAGCAGAGGTCCTCAAACAGAGATATGGCTGTAGTGGTGTTCACTGCCAAGCCATGGGAACCACCACATACTGCCATAGGTAAGCCTCTGCTTAGACAGAAGTAGACCCCAGCATGAGTGTCAGCAGACCATCCAGACCTGGAGTGCCAGGTATGATGAGGCTTGGATGATATCTTTGGTTAGAAAACTTCTATTTTCCCCTTTCTACTATCATCCTTACAGGCATGGAATTACCACCAAACAGACCTAGATAGATAGCCCCAGGCTGTGTCTTACCCTTCTCCTGTGCCTTTACACAACACACTGACTCCAGGAACTGTTAAGACACAGATGGTAGAGTAGGAAACAATATTCCACCGAATGTTCATCTCTATTCTTGTTGCCGTCTGTACAAATTATTCACAGGTTCAATTTCCTCATGTGCAAAGTTGCATTCCAAGATCTCTGGGAAAGCTAAAGGTAGTCTACACCCGGCCACCATAAATTCATGACAGCAGCAGATGATTCAGAGCAGCCATGGCAGCTCTGCAGTACCAACACAGAGCCCTGTGATCAGAACACACTGTGGATGCTGTGGAAGTGAGGTTCACCATGGGCAAGGCACCTGACACTGACAAAGTGCTTCAGGAAAAGCTTGTTAGGCCTCGCAGCTGTGCATCGTGCATGGCCAATTTTCTAGCCACTGACAAATGATCTTCATAAAATATGGCTGAATTTTCCAGGAAGCAAAAGCTCTCAAGGTCTAGACAAAAATCTTAGCAAAGTTTCACTCACTAATTCTCTAGATGCAGTGCTCTTCTGAGGAGTAGAGTGATGTAGGTCATGAGTGATGTGTAAGGACTTGGGAACCTACAGGTGATGATGCAGGAACAAGGAAGGGCTGTGTATGATGCACAGTGGAGACCAGAAAGTAAGCCTGTAGCAGAAGTTCCAGGGAAGGGAAGGGAAGGGAAGGGAAGACAAAGGAAGGGAAGAGAAGGGAAGGCAAGGGAAGGGAAGGGAACAAAAGGGAAGGAAAGGGAAGGGAAGGGAAGGGGTGTGTCATGTTTAAATACTATTTGTTTTGCCTGCTATCCCCACAGAGAGGCACTGACTTCTAAGATCACTGTAGGGTTTTCTTCCTACAAAGAAACCCAGACGTTTTAGGGGACCATGATACTGTAAGAACAATGAATATCAGAGAGTCACTTCCGAAGTGTCTTCTAGGGGTGGAGAGAGTGCAGAGCCAGAGATGGTCAGTAAAAATCAAGGGTACAGTGTTCTCCAGACACAGCAGGACGATGCACATGGACTCACAATTATTGTCACAGAATACACAAAAGCTGCACAAGCTCTAGCCAGACAAAAATCCCAGCCTGAGGAATAGGGGCCAAGAAATCCTACCTCTGACTGAGGAGCTACTGGGATCTTATCATTGCTAGAGAGGAAGACTCAGTTTTCTTTAATGATATGACCTTTGCAAGTTGATGATATGCTAGAGAAGGCCACCCTCCTAGTTCTCTAGCAACACAAACTGAACCCAGTGGGGGAAGAAAAAAGAGGAAGAACTTTCTTAATTGATTGGGAAAGGGTGGGTGGTATTACAATCAGGGTTTCCATTGATGTGAAGAGACACCATGGCCTAGTCAACTCTTATAAAGACAAACATTTAATTGAGACTGGCTTACAGTTTAAAAGGTTCAGTCCATTTTCATTATAGCAGGAAGCATGGCAGCATGCAGGCAGACATGGTTCTGGGGGAGCTGAGAGTTCTGCATCTTGATTCAAAGGCAACCAGAAGAAGACTGGCATCCCCAGGCAGCTAGGAGGAAGCTCCAAATCCTACTCTCACAGTGACACACACCCTCCAGCAAGGCCTACACCTACTCCAGAATCTCAGTACCTACGAATAGTGCCAGTCCTGGGCCAAGCATATTCAAACCACCACAGGTGGGTATAGAGGGTAGTAATGGAAGAAGTTAGGAGGGAGTATGTTCAAAATACATTGTATGAAAGTCTCAAAGGATAAAACTACTATTTAAAAATGATACATAGAAGGAAGGCCCAAGGGAAATGGTGGGGTGAGTAGACAAAACCCCCATTCAGAGGTTCTAACCCTAAGCTGAGCAGGCAGAAACATGACTCAGCAGTCTTGACCCTGTCTCTTTGAAACAGTGTCAGGAACAGGTGGCTGCTTGGAGACAGAAATTTACTGAGTGAGGAGCCCAGGGTGGATGAGGATAATTGGAGCACAGATTAACACTATGATGCTGGCCTCTGACTAGGGACAGGTGGATACCACCTTCAAAGTTTTACTCAGTTATTCTTATGATATGTTGATTAGCAGGTAATACAAAGTTATCGCTCCTAACATTCTGTGAATGGCTTGACTTGGCATATCTTTGGAGATCCATGTTGAGGGTGGTAGGCACAGAAGAGAAACATAAATCCCGAGGGAAGAGAAATTAGATGGGAAGGGGAGTGAGGTAGTGAAGGGCCATCAAATCAAAATCTACCTGCTCTTTAAGATATGAATGTGCAGAAATGTAAGGCACATCCTAAGGAAGACTCTATAATATATGAAATGTGTTTCACACCCCATCCAAGAAAACAACATGAGGGCAAATAAGCAGCCACACACAGAAACATGAAGTGACCATTAGACATGGGAATGTGCAGCCAGATGATGGGTTTCTATGGAAACCAAGCAGGGTGCAGAGGGAGGGCTTCGGTGAAATGTGCCCTGTACAAAGAACTCACAGAACTGACACTCTGTGATTCTGGGAAGATTTTCATCTCCAATATCCAAGGGGCTAGAAGCCCAGTGAGGAGACAGGAAACAGGAAGTTGGTGTTGACTGGTAGACAAAATCAGGCTGTAGGAATACTAGCAAAACAAGCAAAGACCTACTGAGAGCGCAAATGTGCCCACAAGAAAACTAAAGCAGCTTGCCATGTTTAGTATTGCTACATCTTTAAAACTATAGGTTCCTCTCACATCTTCACATACTGTTCTTTGCCATATGCCCACTTGCTGAAGGCCTGGATTTAGTTAATCCTTCTTTCTATATTTCTTGGAATACCACATGTGTTTAAAGGAAGGAAGGAAAACATGGAAGGGACACAGAGGTGGAGGGGAAAGAGAAAAGAAGAAAATAACAAATCTATATTATTATCTGAGCTCAAGCTGGCTGTTCTCATCATGAGAGCCTCAGGCTACGTTCTGTGGGCCTCTCTGGATTGCAGAGAAAATGGTAGAGGTGGCTAAATACAAACCTGCATATGATGGTGGAGTAAAGTGCAGGGCGAAACTGAACAAGTAGAACAAACACCTGACCTGAACCAGAAAGCTCAGAGGAAGCCTAGCTTCCCAGATACAGCAGGTGGTGTACCACAGGAGCTTTAGGTAAGCCGTAGAAGATAGAAATCCAAAGGCAGAAGATGGAAATAGAAGACAGAGTAATCAGACCATGAAGAAGGATGATTCAATGAGAGGTTAGGCAGAGAGGGGACACTCAATGATTCATTTGACCAGAAGAGGGCTGGGATAGTGTCCAGTCATAGAAGGTAGTGCCTCACACATGGAAGAAACGTGGATATCATAGCATAGATGAGCTGCCTGCATCCTGAAGACTACAGGATCTTTGTCATCAGTCAGTTTAAGTCAGAGGGAAAGTTCTTTTTGAGTAGTTTAACAATCATCCATAGAGATAGAGAAGGCACAGCATAGCAATTAACAGAATGTGTGTGTGATAGGCTCAGGAGGTTCACTGAAACTTAATGACACTGACCAAGAAGCCACCTTGGGCAGGATAATGGTCACTCTGCCAGTGGGGAACCATACAGCTATGGAGAACAGTCTGACCTTGAGTGGAGCTCTATGGAGAAGAATCTAGGCTTGGGGACTGGGAAAAAGCAGACTAGTGGGAGATCAGGGATGAGGAAATGTTTGCTGTGCCTGGCAAAAGGGTAAGTACTTTTTCTTGTTAAAAGCCAAAACCTACATGAGAAAATAAGAGCAGGAAACAGACATCTAGAGAGAAGATGATCCTAAATGACACATTGTAATTTGAAGACTTAATGACAGAGATTTTATTTTCTGAGATCTCTAAGGGATCTTCAGATTACAAATAATGAGCAATTCAGATTGTAAAGGGCCTCTCACAACAGTAGAAGTTTGTTCTCCTTCGTTCTAGTCTGGCCATGCTTATTCCTCACATTGAATGCTAACCCCAAACATTTCCTGGAATACTCAAGGCACATCACTTTCCCAAATCAACATCACCCTGAACCTCTCCCTGTGGCATGATAGTGTCTCTGTCTCAGAAGATAGTTCTTAAGCTTTAAAAGGACTCACAGCTTAAAGTGTGCTTCTCAAAGCCCCTCTCTCTTTTCTCCGACATGTCAGTAATGTCAGGTCTGTTCTTTTCACACATCCCTGAAGTAAAAATTTCTGCTTTATTTGGAGACTCCATTGTATCATTGATGTTCTTCTGGAAGCTGTCTTATGAAAGAAATGTTGTTTTACTGAGAACAGACATGTGGTATGTTTCTTGGAGCTGCCTAGTGAAAGGGCATGTGATGTTTTGCTGGAGCAGATGCTTAAGAGGACACATGTTTTTTGGAAAAATGAATATGTATAACCTAACAGACTCTTCGCTGATCATGCTGTGGCATTGGTTTGCCTTGCCTTCTTTACTGATCATTGTTGTTGTGACTTCATAGTTAGAAATGCACCAAAGAACTTCTTTTGGTATTCCTGTGGCCACTTCCCCAGACTCGGTTGATTGGCAGAACCTTGCAGTTTCTTCTGGACAGAACTGCCATTGTTGATTCTGTCTTTGAAGCACTGGGATTCCAGGTGTGCATATTCTGCATGCCTGGACACACCTGGATCGTGTGGTGCCAGGGATCAAGCATGCAAGCTGGGCAAGTGCTCTGTTCCCGAATACTCCCAGTCCTTGCATATAAATGTGGTAAGTGTCCTAATCAGGATTTCTATTCCTGCATGAAACATCATGACCAAGAAGCAAGTTTGGGAGAGAAGGGCTTTATTCAGCTTACACTTACACATTGCTGTTCATCACCAAAGGAAGTCAGGACTAGAACTCAAGGAGGTCAGGAAGCAGAAGTTGATGCAGAGGCCATGGAGGGATGTTACTTACTGGGTTACTATTCTTGGCTTGCTCAGCCTGCTTTCTTATAGAACCCAAGACTATCAGCCCAGAAATTGCACCACCCACAATGGGCTGTCCCCACCTTGATCACTAATTGAGAAGATGTTTTACAGCTGGATCTCATGGAGGCATTTTTCTCAAGGGAGGCTCCTTTCTCTGTGATAACTCCAGCTTGAGTCAAGTTGACACACAAAATCAATTAGTACAGTTATTAACTTGCCCTTTGCTTATTTTTAGATTCTGTGGTTAGAAAGCAAGGCTGATGAAGGTAAAGGTTTTCATGGCTATATCCGAAGTTCTCAAAGTAGCACCTGGTATCGGGCACAAAATGGTACCCAATCAATAATTATTTTTAAGCAATTGGTGCATGAAGAACACCCTAGCTTACATTTAGTGTACACTGGCATTGTTATAAAGGTGATGCAGAAATGAGTACCTATTGTTCTCTGGGCTGAACAGGCTTCTGTCTTTCAATAGATCAAACCTTCATTTTATTTCCAGTTTTTATCTTGTGCAAAATATAATCCTCTGTTTCGCCATTTTCCTTAAGAACCATGGTCTCAACTGTCTCTGCTTATTAGAATCAACACCGGAGCCTGCATTGGAGCAGAAAGAGTCTGAAGCTGTCTACAGCTTCTGTTCTGATGTGTATGCAGATGTTTGCAAGTGAACCCTTCCTCCAGCAAGCATCTTCAGCTCCCTTAAAAAAGAAGATGAAGAAAACCGCATGGGTCCGGGCTATCTTCTGTCCTCCTAGGTTGGATCCTTGATGTCAGAGAACTACAGCCTTGTCTTCCTTCCCTTTTAGCATCATATTATTCCCACTGGCAGGTGGCGCAACCTCAAAGAAGCAAAATGGTCCCAGGAGGCTGGAATCCTTTCTAGAAGCCATGTTGACTTCAGGATATATACAAACCAAGTTCTTCTATCACCTGCCCCAGCTTAAACTCTGCATTGATTAAGAAAATGAAATTATTAAGTACCATGAATTATGTAAAGATGTTCCCTTCCAGAAGGGTGGTTTAGTGCAAGGGGTGGGGTACAGAGGGCATTTTATGAGCTGTTTCCAATGAACAAAGCAGAAATGACTTGGTACAACTTGTGAGAATGCTCACATGGGGACAGCACTTTCTTATCTGTCAGCCTTATTCTCTGCCCCTCTTTCACAGATCATTTCAGTAGATGGAAGCCTGGTGCCATGTTATTAGAAAGAACCAGGTGGTCAGGTGCACCCTGCTTTCATATGACTTCATGTGCACATGGACCTTGCATGCAGTCAAGCTTCAGAAACCACTGGCTGAGCAGCGCTGGGAGCATGCTCCTATGTCCCTAAGGCAAATCCCTACTCTCTGTCCCCAGCCCTGCTCTCTAGATATTGAGAAAGCAAGTGCTACTGTTTTAAGCTTCAAACTGTTAGGGCAACTTGTCTTCCAGCAGTACATGTCTAATATCATCTTCAGTGATGGATATGCTGTGACATAAAGATGATTCTGTGCTGGAGAGATGGCTCAATCAGTAAGGGGTGCACTGCATAAGCTGAGGATCCCAGTTTGATCCTATGAAAGCCAAGCTAAAAAAACAAAACATCTGTGGTAATACATACTTATAATCCCAGCATAGTAGAATTGGAGACCAGTGGATTCCTGGGGTTCTCTGAGGAGCCAGTCTAGGTTAATTAATGAGTTCTAAACCACTGAGAAACCTTGTTTCAATAAAACAAGGTAGGTTGCCATTTTGTCCTCCTGACAGTGTCTTTTGCCTTACAGAAACTTTGCAATTTTATGAGGTCCCATTTGTTTATTGTTGATCTTAGAGCATAAGCCATTGATTTTTTTTTTCAGGAAAATTTCCCCTGTGCCCATGTGTTTAAGGCTCTTCCCCACTTTATTTTTTATAATTTCAGGGTATCTGGTTTTATGTGGAGGTCCTTGATCAACTTGAACTCAAGTTTTGTAGAGGGAGATAAGAATGGATTGATTTACATTGTTCTACATGCTGGCCACCAGTTGAACCAGCATCATTTGTTGAAAATGATCTTTTTATTTGCTAGGTGGTTTTAGATCCTTTGTCAAAGTTCAAGTGACCATAGGTATGTGGGTTCATTTCTGTGTCTTCAATTCTATTCCATTGATCTACCTACCTGCCTCTGTACCAATATCATGCAAATTTTATTACTATTACTCTGTAATACAGCTTAAGTTCAGGGATGGTGATTCCCTCAGAAGTTCTTTCATTGTTGAGAATAGTTTTTGCTATCCTGGGTTTTTGGTTATTGCAAATGAATTTGCGAATTTTTCTTTCTATCTCCATGAAGAATTGAGACTTTTGATGGGGATTACACTGAATCTGTAGATTGATTTTGGCAAGATAAATGGCAACCAACAGATTGGGAAAGAATTTTTACCAATCCTACATCTGATAGAGCACAAATATCCAATATATACAAAGAACTCAAGAAGTTAGACTTTAGAGAACCAAATAACCCCCATTAAAATGGGCTACAGAGCTAAAAAAGAATTCTCAACTGAGAAATCTCACATGGCCAAGAAGCACCTAAAGAAATGTTCAACATCTTTAGTCATTAGGGAAATGCAAATCAAAATGACCCTGAGATTCTGCGTTATACCAGTCAGAATGGCTAAGATCAAAAACTCAGGTGACAGCAGATACTGCTAGATTCTCAGGCTCCACATATTAAATCACAACTATCTGTAACATTAGTTCAGAAAATTGATGCTCTCTTCTGGCTTCTGTGTGCACTGTACTCACATAGTGTAGATATGTATGCAGGGAAAACACCCATATTCAAAAATATGAAAGAAAAGAGGTTAACTTTAGGTTTTCATATGTACACACACACACACACACACACACACACACACACACACACACACACACAGATGTACTGATTCTGCTAAACAACCATCCAGAGGGCAGAGAAATTTGAGTGATCTGATAACCAGTGTTGAAACTTAAGGCTCAGTGTTCAGATTTGTGTGTGGAACACCAGTCTGAATACAAGGGGAGCCCAAAGTTGGACACACCTGGGTCCATGCACAGGGGTCTACTGTCCTGCTGCATGGTGTCCTTGAAGTAAGCAGTAGCAGGGAGGGTGAGACTGCTGTGTCTGCTGTCATTGGAATATAGATCTTCTCCCCCAAGGGTAAAAATGAGCACATTTTATGAGTGTTTCTAGACAAGGATATATGGAATATCCTGCCAGGCATGCCCATAGCTTCTGAGATCTGTAGAATGCAGCTGTCTGTCCCAGGTACAGCATGCCGCCCTATCATGGAGAGATGACTCATGGTGGCCTTGAATGGAGTAGAGAAATGCCGTGCATGGGTCATGTGGTTAGGAGAACTAGTCAGAGGGCTAAGTGGCAAGCCGGGAAGAACTAGACTATCCAGAGCATGCTATGTGATGTGGACATAATGTGGGGATATTATGTCCCTCCATGAACCACCGTAGGAGAGGTCCAAGACATACTTCAAATTTGGCCTTTAGCACTCTTGCTATCTGGCCATGCCCACTCACTCCTGTCCACTGCCATATAGACAAACACCATGTGCTTCTGTCCTTATGTGAAGCCAATATTCTGTGACAGTGAGTGCTTTTGTGGGAGTGAGAATGTGTAGGTGACAGGAAACCAGGGAGGGACACAGACACTATATCTGTACAAAAGTGCCTTAAAAAAACTGCCTCTTTCTGTTATGGTTTGAATCAAAGTGACCTCCATGAACTCATATGTTTAGACATGTTTTTTCCAGTTGGTGCTACTGTTTGGAGGGTGTGTGGAACCTTTTGGAGGTGGGGCCTTGATGGAGGAAGTTTGTCACTAGAAGCCTACTGAAGGTTTGGAGCCTGGCCTCATTTCCTGCTCCCTCTCCCTTTCCCTTTTCCTCTCCCTCTCACTCTGTCCCTGTCTCTCTCTCTCTCCCTCTCCCTCTCTCTCTCTCTCTCCCTCTCCCTCTCCCTCTCCCTCTCCCTTTCCTTCTCCCTCTCAGTCTCCCTTCACTCCCCTCTCTGTCCTGTGTGTAGTTCAAATATGGTCTTTCTTCTTTTTGCCTGCTGGCTGACTTCAGACACCTGCTACCATGTCTTCCCCACCAGGATGGAATCGATTGCTCTGGAATTGTAAGCCAAAATAAATCCATTCTTCCTTCCTGTTCTTTCTGTCATTGTGTTCTATTACAGTAATAAGAAAATAATACACGTTTTCAGCTGACTTAAAAATATAAATTAAATAGAAAGAATGAAGTGAGAATGATTACTTAATGATAATTTCTCACTAGTGACACCGATCTAATTTACAAGTCTCTGTCTAGTGTTGGTGTTTACTGACCCACCATGTCCCCTTAATGTGAGCTGTGATATTGATTTTCTTAAAGTATTCTCTTGAAAAATGGTTTTAATGATGACATAATATTCTATTTTAGATAGAGAAAAATGCCATAGACACTATTTTATTTTCTCCCCCGGAGGAATAGGGGATTACCTCATGGCCTCCCAGTCATAGCAAAGGCTTCATGTTGCCAGCTTGTTCAGTGGACAGATGACTACTCTCATCGAAATGCCCACTGCCAGTCTGTCTGTTAGCATCATGTTCTATCAGAGGAGTTTGTGGGATGGTCACAGCAGACCTTCATCATGTTAAACACTGTCTCTGGGTGTTTTTCTCCTGGTAAAAATGAGCTATGGGGTTATTTACAGTTTTCACTATCATGCATGCCACTGAATGGCCACACACTGGGGCTGCACATAGTGATGTGGTGAGGCTTCCACTGTGTCCACGGTCTCAGTCATACCAATCCCTAAGGATCATATGGAAACCTCTTCCAACACCTTTGAAGATAGACCTAGCTCAGCCGCTGCCTGAGCTCTGATGACCCATGCACCAGCATCTCCCAGCAGCTGCCATTCCCCTTTGCCCAGCCAAAGGTTTCAGATCTGAGATGAAGTCCCGTCTCCCCAGTCTCTGTGTGACCACCTGGCACCCAGCTTGCCAGCTCAGAGAGTCAGGCACTCCAATCTCCCTAGCAGACCTCCATCAACCTGCTTTCTCTTTATCTGCCTTTCAGATACTATTGTATGCTGCCAGTAAACCAAGGTTACACTCAGGAAAAGCTGTAAAGCCCGGGGGAACAGAACAGTGTCCATTTTCCCCACATATGACACCTCTCTGCTAGCAAGCAGTGGATGGCCCACTCTTTCTTCTCCACCAAATACATAGGTATCTAAGGCATGTCCTATGCTCTAACATAGAGATGACAAACAAAAAACACGCAACTGCCTGAGCATCCAACTCCACAGACTATTTAACATATTGTAAATCAGGGGAATCACACAGCAGCAGAGAGATCTCCTCCAGAGATGGCTGCCTCCCGAATGGAGATTGTCATTTGCAGGGCAACAGCACCAAAGCAAATGACAGAGCTGCAGCACATGGGGACCATTGCTGACTGATCTGATTCTTGAACATACAGGGAATTTTCTGTACACTAACCATTCCTGAAAATGGCAATGAGTCCATGATGATACAAGCAGCATCTTCCTCAATGCAAATTTTTTTACAGAAAATCTGTCCTTCTCTTTAAAAAATATAAAACTACACACAGCAAAGAAAAATGAAGGGGATCTTCCAAATGAAAGGAGACTAAAGAGAAATGACAACTAAATATATTGGGTAACCTGTAGTAGATCCTGGGATGGGGTAACACAGTTCACAGCATACTGTCAAAATAAGAAAAAATAGAATATGGTTTCTAGATTGGATGATAATGTACCTGTTAGAAATATTCTAGTCCTGACACTGTACCTCAGTAATAAAATGTCTTTTTTTTTAATAGGTCAAGGCACATTTCTCTTTCTTGAGTGGGGTGGATGCATTTTTAGAGTGTGTTGAACTTGTTTGGAGAGTAAACTGCCTATGGGATGCTGCTGGCAACATGGTGTTTGTCAAGTGTCTGTATCTGCTCTACTATATAGCACGGTATTGAGAGACAGTCGTGTATGGAGGAGGTGCTGGAAGGGTTGAAGTCAATAAAATTCATCTAGTTAAAAGGTGCTGGAACTGGGATTTGAGGCTAATGTATCTGGTTCTAAACTCCAAGCTCTTCAAGTGAGCCCTCACTGCATCTATCCAAGCAGAAGTCGACTGCACAGTCTCTGCAGGAATTGGACATCGGTCTGTTTGAACATCTTGAGGGGATAAAAATTCACAATTCCCGGAGACACAAACTCTGCTTTATAACAGTCTGGCAGAAACACTTGCTTGAGAGAGCCAAGGCCCACTCTTCACATCCCTTCAGTTAGTCCAAACTGAGTTCTCCAAAGTCATGCTTGGGAAATCCAAGCAATTTCCTGGGCCATTGGAGGAGAGCACTTGCCTTCAAAGCACAGCTCCCTCCCTGTGGCTTTCAACTTAGCCACTTACCTCCATGCTCACTGTATGGAGTGGTATCCAGAGGTCAGTAGAGAAAGGAGGATTGGCTCTGGTAGCACTGTGATTGGGGACTATAAGTGGCCCTCAATTACTCGAGCATAGCTATCAGAAGAACACTATTTTCCTGTGTGTGTGTGTGTGTGTGTGTGTGTGTGTGTGTGTGTGTGTGTGTATGTGTGTGTGTGTGTTTCATGGTACATGTGGTATTGTATGTTTGTAGTGTGTGCACATGTGGGTGGGCATGCACATTTTTGTACATATGTGTGGAGGTCCAAGATGGAGTTCTGGTGTCTTCTATCTATTGTTCCCCACCTTTACATTGTCAAATGGGGTGCCTCACTGTAGCTCACGGATCTATGGTGTCTGTCCAGTGATCTTCAGACATCTGCCCATTCTTCCAGTCTGGCCTGAAAACTGTTTTTAAAATCATTTGCCTTCACACCTGGCTTTGGATCTGAACTCAGGTACTCCTGCTCATGTGGCAGGAACTTTACAGCTGGTGCCATTTTTACAACATGGAGAAATGCATTTAAACTTTCTCTCAACTGTATAATATTTAAATAAGCATGGATAGCCAGTGGCATTTGTGTTGACACAGACCAAGACCTCTCCAGTAAAGAATACATTTTTACAAAACAAAAACTGTCACCTGGAAGTAAACTTCAGGCATAACTGATGGTCATTAGAATGCCATATCATTTTCTGGTGACCATATCTTCAAGATAACAAGCTGAGGCTCACTCAAAAGTATCACAGTTTTGTGCACTTAGTGGTGAAACATCCATTGCCTCTTGCCCACTGCCCCATTTTCCTCCTGTCTCAAACATCTTCAAAGCTTCTGCTCAGGGTTGAGTGTAGAGGACAAGCCTGGGAAAAGTGTCTGAGCAGTAATCAAGTCTTCCAACATTGTCATAAAAGTCAATAGCCCCTGAAGGATAGAGTTCTCCAAGTACCAGTTCTTAAAACCAAGCAGGGTCTCAGAGAGATGTCACAAGGCATGCCAGGAAACATTGTGGTTGGTGTCATTGTTGTGTGAGTCAGAATGAGATTTAAACCATGAAGGCCAAGGTCACTATTCCTGTTGGTCATAAGGAGCCCCTGCCTTTCCCAGTAGGGGTCTATGAGATGTAGGCTTGGCTGTTCTGTGTGGTTAAGTGTTCCATAAAAGTCCACAGTAGGACATAGGTCATTTTGAGACTCTGTAGGGGGGTTAGAAGCAGTGAAGAAGGTAGCAAGCACTGGAGAACTTTACCCTACTTCTGGCTTCCTCTCTCTGTTTTCTACCTTTGGTTGAAAATATGATTTCAGCTTCCTACTCTGGCTACATGATACACTACTTCCTCAGCATGATACACTCCTTCTCGCACAATAAGACCAAATATTTTCTTCTTTCTTCCATAAGTCACCTCTGTATGTCAATATAATCTCTGCCTGTTTCCATTCACTTGTGTGCTATAACACCAAGCTTAGCAAGTTTGTAGATTCTGCAGCTGCAGATTCAACCAAGTGTGCATTGGAAACAGTTGAGACACTAAGTGTGCAGGTGAGTGTGATGGTCTGCAACCTAGCACCACAGAAGTGGAAGCAGGAAGATCAAGAGTCAAAGATCATCCTCAGCCACATAGCAAGTTGAGTTCAGTCTGGAATACAGAAGCCCTCTTTCTAAAATTCACTTAGGGTGCTGCCCAGCTCATTTCAGAATTTCTTTGTTGATGAATTTATGGGACTTCCTGACCCTCTCTCTGAAGTAACTTGGAGTAGCAGCCCCATGTCATCACTCCAAAGCAACAACTTACTCTCCTTCACTCCAACTCAGTTAGAACCACCAGAGCCTTACAAATCTAAACCCTAAGGCACATCAAACCCACCTAGGCAAAAGCACTGCTATGAAGGCCAATGTAAAGAAGACAGACATGTATGTTATATAGAGTTCTACAGCCCAAGCAGGGGCTGGCCATGCACTCAAAGGGAGTTATTTACTTATTTTATAAGTTTATGAGCATGTGATGTAAATTTTTCATATTAATAATATTTAGAATTATATCTCCATACATGCAGGGTCTTCTGATTAGATCTAGCCTTCTTTTATTCCCTTCCCCATCCCCTTCAGCCTCTATAAATAATTATCTGTATTTGTTTGCTTTCTATTTTTGTGGTAATCACCATGACCAAAATGAACTTGAGGAGGAGGATCTGTATGGCTGACATGTCCAGCTCACAGTCAGTCACCAAGGGGATTCAGGAAAGAAAATCAGAGGAACCTAGTGGTAGAAGCTGAAACCATGGAGAAACACTGCTTTCTGATTTCTTCCAAAGCCTTGCTCAGATTGCTTTCAGATATAACCTAGGACCACCTGCTTATGCATGACAATACACAGAATATTCCCACAACCATCATCAATCAAGAAAATGGTCCATAGGCTTATCTAAAGGCCAGTGCGATGAAGGCAACATCTCAGTTGATATTCCTTCCTCCTAAATGACTCAAGAGTGCGTCAAGATGACAAACAAGGAAGCAGCTCAGCATCCTAACTCACACTTGGGTCAATGTCTTCTCAACCTCCACAAGACAGAAGACATTCCATCCTTTCCCTTTTGTGCCTGGCTCTTAACATCCTCCATTTCTTCTGTCTTTGCTGCAAATGACAGGATTTCACTTCTTTGTGGCTTGGGGACACCCTGCCAGGTATATGCACTGTATTTCCCTTGTCTATTCATCTGCTGATGGCCATTGAACTAATTCCATGAGTTGGCTATTGTTATCAGGGCTTCAATAAACACAGATGTGTGGGCATCTCATCGGCATGCTGATTTTTTTCATACATACTAAGATGTGTATGGCTGAGTCAGATGGTGGGTCTATTTTTAGGTTTTCAAGGAATCTGCTTTCTCTAATAGCTACACTCATTTACATTTCCACCAAAATTGCACAAGAGGCCCCCTTTCCCCACTTTCTCACCTATATCTGCTATTATTCTTTTGATGACAGCCTTTCTAGTGGGTGTGTTTGATTGCTGCCTAATCCTGTTTTTTCCTGCATCTCTCTGATGGCTGATGACATGGAACAGTCTTATGCACACACGTTACTCATTATTTATTCATTCACAGATGGCCAAAGCCAAACCAGGAGTTTCTTTTTTTTTCCTGTGTGTATTATGTGTGTGACATGTGCATGTGTGCATGTATAATTATGTGTGTTAGTACGAGTGTATAAAGTCAGAGGTTAATTATGGGTGTACTTTTCCATCACTCTCCACCTTATTATACATTGAAGCTGAGTCTCTCATTTGAATCCTGGGTTTGCTAATATTTTTTTAATTTAGCCAGCTACGGATCTCCAACTCTATCTCCCCACACCCTGGGATTAGAAAAAGGTTGTCATGTTTCCCAAGATTTTATAGAGGTGCTGGAGATCTGACTCAAATCCTTGTGTTTTCTAGACAAGTGCTTTACATGTTGAGCCAGCCCCTGAGCTGCTAGAAAATTCTTTAGCAGAACTGAGTCCTAGTCCCAGTAGCATCTTCTCCCCTGGAAGAGTAAATCCATTTTTCTTTGGGCTCTTGTTTTTGTGTGCCCAGTAAGTCTGAGGATATGAACAAGCCCTAAGAAGATTGCTGTGCTCCAGGCAGATTCTGCAGCCCAAGAGTCTACTCCCAGGGAAAGGTCACCAAGTGCCTTTCTAATGTAAAGAAACAGGGGACTCCCCAAGACAGCTTCCTTGGGGAAACCTTTAGGAATGACCTTAAAAACGAACCTCCATTTTTCATTTCATATAGCAAGTCACCCCCGGGATAAACAGCACTTCAGCTTCCTTGCTAATAAGGAGCTGTCGCTTCCTACAACAGTCTAAAGGGAAGAGAGACATGTTTGTTTTGCAGTCAGTCCCCAGCACAGAAAGGCAGGTTAGATGTGTGTCTAAGTAGCAAGTCTAGTGTGTGGTGTTCTTTGCAGATATTGTAGAGTCATATGTCCTTATTCTCACTCTTGCCTGACTATACCCTAACATAGACAGTGACTCAAAGCTCACCCCTCCCAGCAGCCTTCTCTGACCTCTCCATCTTCTCTGGCATCTCGTGATATAGGGAGCAAAATGTAGCTGGCAGGACCAGTGGCCACATGGCTGCCTAGCAGTGCTGTTTCCAAGCTATCATGGTCTGTAGATGCCATGTCTCCCCCAGGGACTGGGACATGTGGCCCCAGCTGGGATTGTTTTGGGAGGCTGTGGAATCTGGCAGTTAGAGGTGGGTCTCTGGGGCAGAGCCTTTGGAGATGTTAGCCCAAGCATGCTTCCAGACACATTCTTTGTGTTTCCTGCCCACCAAAGTGTGAGAAGTCCAAGCTCCTGACACCACAGACTAACCAGCCCCTGCCACCATTCCTCCCTGTCACAGTGGATTGATAGCTCCTGAAACCATAAGCCAAATATACCTGTCCTCCCTTATATTGCCCATTGGACAATGTTGGCGAAACCATCAGGCTCCACTGGACCTTTGAGCCTCATGGGATTTTCCAAGACAAACTCCTTCATCAGAATCCTCTAGGTATTTATTTGCTCAGGGTTTCATTTTCCCAAGGATTCCTGGAGTAAGGACTCAGGAGAGGGGGACACAGGGAGCCTTGGGGTAACTACTTGGGAAACTGAGGACATTCAATTCCTGTTCTTATCACCAAGGAGCAGGTAAGAGGTGCTCAGTCACACCTCCCAGTGGCAGTGTAAGGACCACTTCTTCAGAACGAGCCACAGAGCGTGGGAGACTGTGTCTGTGTTGGGGCAGGTGTTTTGACCTGGAAGATCTCTCAGCATTTTTAAATGGGATTCATCCACACTAATTTGAATTTCAAAAACAAAAAAGGCTTAAAAAAAAACAACCTAGAGCCATTTTGGAAGGAAAATAAATCATGTTTAACAATTCATTTTGGGTGAATTTTACTCTCCCGAATTAAATTCTAAACCAGGTGGTTTCCTCTGGCTGCTGCATCAGATCCTTTTCGTGTACTTCCCTGTGCCACATGACACTGGGGTTGCCATGACAACCACTCTTTTTTTGTTTTTTTTCAGGAGTTGACTAGATATTTTAAAAACATCAACAAAAGGTCCCTAAATGTTTCTAGCCTCCAGATCTTCCTCATGTACGTCTTACAGTGGTCTCTAATTTATTCACCTCTGTCAGAAGGCACTCCAGCACAGTTCTGTCACTCAATGACCATAGAAACAAATTTATGAGACATTGTCTCCTCACCAGCGTTCATCCAGTGAGAGAATGTTCACGCCCTCTTCTCCGGGTAGGGAGACTACGAAGTGTTGCTATCTATTATAGGGCTATAGTTATCATTATGGTAGAAATTGTTCATGATGCATGTTTAGACAGCTGAGATCTACAGTAAGAAATACTTTGGTTTTTAATTGTTCTGGTTCTCAATACTTTTCCAGTTCCTTGCGCAGGGTTGTTTTGATTTGTTTTGTTTTTAGGAAGGTGCTAGAATGTCTGCAGCATTTACAGACGCAGATGACAACATGTCTGCCCTCAGCATACTTCTTCGCTGCCTGCCAAAAAGCCAATTAAAATCTGATGCCAAGGTACAGAAAAGTGATACACAGGACCTTCCAGGGCACAGTCATGGCTGGATGTCTGATGCCAGAGGTAAGCCAGGTGCAAGCAGTCAGTGCCCAAAGCCTGACCAGGGAGGTGCCTCTGCAGTGGGGCTTTGGGAAGGAGGAGGTCATTCGCTCCATCACTCAACTGCATTTTCCTCCTCCTCATCAGAAGTATTTTAAAGAAGGGAGGATTTTCCAAGGGTCACAGGGAAAGACTCTGCTGGCATTTAGGGCAAAACTCTGGGATGCTGGCCATCCCGAGAAGTAAAGAACCTGCCCTGTGAGGCTCCAGGCATCCTCAGCCCCTGCAGGCTGACTGGAATAAACCCATCTGTGTGTAATACTGACAGCCACAGATGGGTCACCAGACACCAGGGCTACCAGATCCAAGGCCATAAAATTCAGGTACTTCAGAACAAGGGCTTCTTAAAATTTTCTCATCTGTCTTCTTCTATGGAGAAAAATAATTCATTTTTCCTTTCTGATGTAACCGTTTTGTGTCATAATTAAGGTGCTCTTCCATAGCCTCATTCTACAGAAATAGTTTCTATTTTCTCCTGATAATTTTAAAATGTCAGTCTTTAGTTCCTCCAGTCAGATACAGGAAACTGGCTTTCTGCTCTTCTCACAGGTGAAGTGCTGTTCCCACTGACTTGTGAAAACTCTTCTGTCTTATGCTAATTTCCAGGTACAAGTTGGCATTTTCAGAGACTTTGCCTGTCTTTCCCTACATTCCCTGAAGCTTGTAATGGCTGCTATAAATATCACATCACAGATGGGAGTCTACGCTTGGAAATTGTTAAAGTCCCACTGTAGTGGGAGCTATGTAAGTGTCTGCCTGTTGCTATGTCTGTCTGTCCATCCATCAGTCTGAGTACTCTTTCTTTACCTAGTGCAGGGAACAGATCACAATTACCAAGGCCACAGGACTGGAGAGATAGCTCAGCAGTTAAGAACATTGGTTGCTTTTCCTAAGTACCTGGGTTCAAGTTCCACATTCCTATGAAGCTCACAAGACTTTGAAACTCCAGTCCCAGGGGATCTGATGCCCTCTACTGGCCTTCACAGGCATCAGACATGCAAGTAGTGTAATATATACAGGCAGGCAAAACACTCATGCATGTGAAATAAAAATTGAAACAATAATATAAAAAATCAGCAGGACCTCACCACACGACTGATGTCCTATTGGCAGAAGCCATTTTTTTCTCCATTGCCTTGCTCAGTCCTGACCTGTTCCATTTCTGGAGTGTTTAACCTTACTCTAGACACATGATTAAAATATGCAACAGTGCACACCCCACACAGTAAATATCATGCAAAATGTCACTGTGCTTAGCCTTTCGGTTTCCCTATGCAGGCAGGCAGCCCCACTGCAGCTGTTGCAGACCAGGGACAGCTATGGGATGCTCTGATCAGACCATGGAAACAGAGGCCAGGCACTGCAGCTCCTTGCCTGGTGGTGGTCAGACAAGCACCTCAAGAGCAATAGCTCACTGCAAATCCTACTGCTCGAGTAACTCCAAAGTAACTCTAAAAGAAAAAAAAAGACCCCCATAACCCTTTGCCATTCAGAGAAACAGTGCTGTGCGTCATTTGTGAGGAACTCCTAAGGGAGGGGCACAGCTCAGGGCATTCTATGAACACCGGCAGAATGCTAGACCTCTGCACAAGGTCTGTTTATGGTGATGTAATCAGACACCATTGAGCAGCTGCCAAAGAATCCTGCAGAGACCCTGGAGACTACGGATGGAATCAAACAGGACCAGACAGGGCTGACCCTCTGTGTAAAGGTGGACTGCTGCAGGGTCTCCCCAGTGTAATGAACCTCTCTGCTGACACAGGAGCTAGTTTTCAAAAGGCTCCTGTTAGTCCCAGCCTTACTGCATTTCTGCACAACCCTAAAAGCCAGGATCTCGGCAGTAAACTCTGCCCTCTGCTGGTCAGACTCACAAAACACACACTCCTGCTCTCCCGAGCCAGCCAAGTCAGGCAGACAACGGAAGCTGTCAAAGGGATGTGTAATGCTTTGTCTGTTTAAGAATGCTGCTGGCTTTTTCTGTTTTTAATGATGGAGGGTTTAGACTAAGTTTGCCAACTTGAATCTTCCCATGCTCAGAATAAGCTGAGTTGGAGAAAAAGGAGAGACCTTCCTCCTTTCCTAGTAATCTCGTTTTGATTGACGAGGGAGTCACCTCTTCCTTGCTACTTGCTTAAAGCAATGCTAGAGCTGAGCTTATCAGCATGCTCAGTACAACACAGGTCTACCACCAGTAGCAAGGGCGCAGGAAGACGTTTCCACGGGGAGGGGAGGAGATGAAGGTGGGAAGGGCAGTCATGGCGAGCCTGCTCATACCGGCTGGCGGTGGGTGCCATGGGCTCATCGTGTAAGTCCTTGCAATTTATTCCAGGTTTGCAAATTTCCATAAAGTGGATCTAGGCAGATCTCAGTTGGTGAAGACTGAAAATCCACAGCTGGTGAACCAAGAAAAACGCCACAGGGCTAAAGAACTCCGAAATTAGGAGCACTTGATGTTCTTTCAGAGGACCAGACTTTAGTTTTCAGTATGTGCCTTAGATGGTTCAAACCTCCTGTAATTCCAGCTCCTGGGATTCAACGCCCTCTTCTGGCTTCTGTGTGCACCCACATGTAAATAAAATAAAATAGAATAAAATAAAATAATTGTGGGATAAAGAAAGGCAAGGGATCACAGTGGTCAGCATGCAGAAAGCCAACAGTCTGCCTTTGGCCTCTCTTTTCCTTCCTCAGATAAAAGGGTCAGAAGTGCAGCCAGTGGGCAGGCAAATCAGCTCAGTGGCAGAGCATTTCCTTGGCATGCAGAAGGCCCTGCTTTCATTCCCAGTATCCCCATCTTTAAAAAGATGCAGCCAGTACAAGTGCCCTGTTTACTGATGAACCTGCAGTAAGCCCTGTGTGAGATGTTTGTTCAGCCTCCCAGGGAAAAACCATCAAACACAATGACACACAGGCACAAATGTGAACTGGGTTTTATACTCTGGTTCTTGGCAGGCAGCGCAATAGTGTAGTGCTTGTGACACTTGGGCATCCCGAGTTCCATGACACAGACGGGAGGGCACAATGAATGAGTGACTTAATAATATACTTTCCTTTCAAAACACAATTTGTTCATCAATGCTAAGCCTGACCCGTGGATAATTTACCTATTAGAAATTATGTGAACGTACTCTGTAATTTCCCATGCTTTCAATTAACAAGATGCAAAGAAAACTATGTGCTGATAATTCTTGTTTACTGTTTTAACTGAGGGCTCAATGGAGGGATGCCCACCTTTTAAAACAAGATTTATTTTATTTATTATGTATATGTGTGTGTGTGTGTGTGTGTGTGTTCATACACAACAGAAGATAGAATCAGATCCCATATCAGATGGTTGTGAGGTACCAGCATTGTGGTTGCTAGGAATTGAACTCAGGGCCTCTGGAAAAGCAGCCTAACAGCTGAGCCATCTCTTCAGCCCTGAGGGATGCCCTTTTTAAAAAGTAATTTTATTGACGAGACTGGGTTTGTCTATTGCCTTTAAACCTTTTGGATAAGCACGCTGATTACCTATGCCTTTGAGGAAGAGAGACCTTGGAGACATAACTGCACAAGCTGGGTGGAAATCTGCGTGTGTGACTACCATATGGGAGGCAACTGGATACCAGTATGCTATGCTGCCATCCCAGAATACACTCTTTTTTATTATTTCATTAAAGAAACAGGAATTTTATGAGTCGATAACTATATCACAATTGTTTCGGAGAAGTGACCCTGTTCTTGTTTCACGTTGTAAAGAAAACTGAGCGGGTGGCAAGCACTTTTTTGAGTAGCTTGTCATGTGGATCCTGGGCTCTGACTGTACAACACCTGTGTGTGCGCATCCTCAAGCACCAAGGTCCTGCTGTCACCGGGGATGGTCACCTGACACTGCTGGGAGAGCCAAAGCTGCAACCTTGGCTGGGTTTCGGTTTGTTTTTCTCTTTTTTTCCTATTTCTTGAAAGGAGGTGTATATTTGTGCTTGTGTGTGTGCATGTGAGTGTGCTGTGTGTGTATTTGTGTGGTGTGTATATGTGTATGGTGTGTGTGTGTGTGGTGTGTGAGTACGTGTGGAATGGCTGTGTGTTTATGTATTGTGGTATGCATATGTGTGATGTGTATAGCGTGGGTGTGTCTATACATCTGTGTACACCTGCACTGTGTAAGTATTGGGGAGATGGAACTTTATTGCTATCCGACAATTTTCATGGAATGACTTCATATTAATAGCTTTAAGGGAAGCATCCATTGGCCTGATTTTCTAAGTTCTCAGAGACATGTGGTCAGGGGTGTTCTCTCTATCAGTCAGGAAGCATTTAGTGGCATTTTCCCTTCTATGTGACCCTGCACCCATCAGAGGGGAGGCGGACTGGCCGTACTCCAGAGGGCTGGGGGCTCAGGAGCATATCTCCTGTTCTGCTGTGTCTTTACCTTGTTCTCAGGTGGCATCCTAATTCCTCAGCCTGTGCTCTTGCTGGAGCTGCCCTGGCTGCCGACACCACCTGTGCAGCCTTTGCCTCTCATATCCAGCATGCACACTTCCAGTGTTCTAGAGGGAGCCCCCTTCCATCCACAGCAGTGACTCTCCTTGTCCTCCCCCTAAACACAGGATGCTCTCAGCCTTGCTTTCATATGATATCACCATGCGGATGAGCAGTGGTGGTTCACCAGAGGAGCACTTCCTTCAGGGCAGCTCTGTCCCGCTGTCTGTCAGCATCCCTGGGTGCTTCCAAAGCCTCTGTTTCCATGCCTGCTTCACCTTCCAGCAACTCAGCACCAAATCATAACTCATCCCTCCCTCCCTCCCTCCCTCCCTCCTTCTTCCCTCCCCCCCTCCTCCTTCCCTCCCTCCCTCCCTCCCTCCCTCCCTCTCGTGCTACTTCTTTCTAATGATGATAGTATTCAAACAATGGAGAGCTGGAAAGAAGGACAGAAGTCCACCCACAAGGACTCAGTGTGTCTTCTGCATATCTGGTGGATGCTCTACTCTGTTGCTTGTGTTAGGAGGCAGGTGGATTCTATTCAGCAAGATCTTCAGCCCATTCTCTCTAGATGACCCTCCACCAACCAAACACAACAGTCTATACTCCACATAGAAGTCAGAATAATCAAGTGTGAGAAAACAAAAGCAAAAGAAGACCTTTGCACACTTCCCAAAGGTCTGCATGAACTTCTGTTATGATGCCCTCTCATATCGACAAAGGTCATCTAAAGTGTCACGCTCCCTTAAAAGCCACAGAGATACACAGCCTGTCCCAGGCTGCTATCCCTTGCACTGGCACAGACAGTGTTGAAGCTCTGTGTTCATGTGGCTTCTTTGAGCTTCTTCTACATAGCTGATGTCTGGACCTGTCCTCTTTCTCCTCCATTCTATGGCTGCCTAACCTCTCAAGAAGCACAATGGCTACTCAGCCTCCCAGGAAGATAATCCTGACACCCTTGGGATGGAATCAAGGGTCTTTTCTCTGCTGACCCATGGTTCTCTGCACATGGGATCTGGCACTGGCTGGATAAGAGGGTGAGCTCAAATTGAAATTAAGGACTGCTATACCCATGAGTACTGGGCTGAGACCCCATTGCTAACAAAGAGATTCATCCAGGAATCTTACACCAAAGAGGTGAGTCAGCATGCTTTCCTGTGACTCTGTGGAGTATAAATTTCCCATCTTGGTCCTCCAAACCCATGATGTTCAATGTGAGAGTCACTATCGACATACAGTGATGTGAGTTTAAAACGAATGAAGTAATGGTTGAAGGTCAGTTCCCAATTGCATCAACCACATTTCAAATGTTCATTGTACGGCTCAGGTGACCAAATCTGAAAACATGAAGTATAGAACATTTGTCATCAAATGGACTATCATGGCTCCAGCATAGACTGGAGAGGGCTCTGCCCTGAGGCTAAATCCACTGAGGGGCATGGTTCTAAGAAGTAAAAGGCAGTGATGGCTGATATTAATTAATAACCACTACTGTATCAAGGAAGGACTTAGGAGAAACTGAGGATTTATGAAGTAAGAGCCCCAAGTTACTGGGATACAGCAGGTGAATTCGATAACAAAGGGGTCTGTAGAACAATAAAACGCCAGCACAGACCGAGGTCTTTATTCTGGCATATCAGTCTCTCGGCCACTGTCCCTCTTTGTGCAGTGTCTGTCTCCTCAGAGTCACAGTGTCATCTCTCAACCATGACATCAGCAGGACTATCCCTTCAGAGGAGCTCGGGAGTTAAGGATTGAGAGGTGACCCAACAGATACTGGAGTGGGGTGGATCATTTGACCAACTGTGATGGCACCTACTATAGGGTCTAACCTTTGCTCCTCCAACCAGTTGAAATAGTGACAGTGGCAAGGAACACCACTTGCTTTTCCTACCTGATTTCTTAAAACTAGTTTTTTTCTTACTTTGGCAATAAGACTACGGCTGGGTTTATGTCCAGTGAGGCATGCATCCCTCCCTGTGTCCCTCATAGCTCCCACCCTCCAGTTCACTCCAGCTCTGCCTTGGTGGGGAATGTCCTAAATAGCAGACATGTCCCAAAGACTGGCACTTATGACAAGGATGGTGAGGGACCAGTGGTGGGACTGTGATGGCTGCCATCAAGGCAGGAGCTAAACACAGGAGGGAGCATGGGTCTTCTAGTATTGCTAGCATTAAAGGCACACTGGAAAGGAACTTTGGGGAGGAAGCTCAGGCAAAGAGGTAATGCAGTGGCTATGGAGAGCCACTGGGTTCTGATCTAGCTTCAGTCCCCAGCCAAACCCCTGTCTGTCCCATACACCATGATGCTGTGACTGACCATGCCATATAATTGATGTGACTTACCAGAAACCCTGAGTGGATGGGTGGGAATGTGCCTCCGCTGGTACAAGTGCTTGTCTATCATGAAAGCCCTGGGTTCCTTCTCCTGCACTGAAGACCCTGGGTGTTGTGTCTGTAATCTCAGTACTGAGGGGGAGACAGGAGGATCTCGAGTTTTTAGGATCATTCTTAGCTATATATCCAGCTTGACACATTTTTAGACCACATGTGACCACACCTCAAAACTGAGAGAGAGAGAGAGAGAGAGAGAGAGAGAGAGAGAGAGAGAGAGGGAGGGAGGGAGGGAGGGAGGGAGGGAGGGAGGGAGGGAGAGAGAGAGAGAGAGAGAGAGAGAGAGAGAGAGAGAGAGAGAGAGAGAGAGAGAGAGAGATGCAGATGTTATCAAACAGTTTCTCTTTTATCAAGAACACGGAAGATATATAAACCAGACTGAGGTGGCCACCTTTGTCGTCTGTCTGAGATCACCATCTGCCTAGTGGAAAGTGAAGCTCAGAATGTGGAGATAGACAGACAGAGATTGGACAGATCCATTACATGCTTGTCCTGTCCCAGATTCCACAGAAGTCTCATCCTCAGCAGGATATGGTTTAAAGAACAACAGATCATTTTTCTAGAGAAGGTTTGTGAAAAAAAATCTAGCATTTCTTTGTGAAAATCACCTCAGAATGTGTCTGTTACTCAAAGCTCAAAGAGAAGTAACTGGTTTCAGGGTGAGGAGGTGTGCAGCTGGCTGATGGTAAATCTGTTTGGGGCATCACTGAGTTCATACCAGGGAGGTGCTGTGATGGAAGATCAGCCATGGAGAACTGGGACAACTGTGGAGATACACTCAGGCAAGACCAGGAAACAGTTCACAGTAAGCGAGCTATGGACCCGCACTGGGGAAGGCACTGCAGTAGCTTTGCTCTCCCCCACACTACTCCACCAGCTCCATCATCACAAAAGGACACTCAGACAAGGCTGTGGGTTTATCTCAAGCTAGACACCAAGAAAAAATTTGCATGGGAACCTGAGACACAAGGCTGGCCAAACATGGTACTCACACCATGAGAACAGTGGCCATGTCTGCAAAGCAGATTGTCCCCCATGACTTCATAGAAGGACAGAGAGGCAGGGTGTCTTGTTAGGGTTTTAGTGCTGTGAACAGACACCATGACCAAGGCAACTCTTATTTAATTGTGACTGGCTTTCAGGTTCAGAAGTTCAGTCCATAATCATCAAGGCAGGAACATGGCAGCATCCAGGCAGGCATGGTGCAGGAGGAGCTGAGAGGTCTATATCTTCATCTGAAGGCTACCAGCAGAATATTGCTTCCAGGCAGCTGGGATGAGGGTTTTATAGCTCAGACCCACAGTGACGCACCTACTCTGACAACGACACACCTACTCCAATAGGGCCACACCTTTTAATAGTGCCACTCTCTGGGCTGAGCATATACAAACCATCACACAGGACATGGTGTGGTGGCTTAGGAACAGCTCTGGTGCTTGTAAGAGCTATGCTAAGTTGGAGCAGAGAAAGTGAGGACTGAATCTAGTTATCATGGTAGAATAGCCCTGTCAGAGCTGAAAATGCCCAGCCAGCTTTCTGTCTGTCCATCTTCACAGAGCTTTTTAATGAAGGCAAATAGGAGGATTGGGGACTCATTATTTGAAGAGACTTTAAAACCACCTTATTAGCAATGTGCTAATGCTGCAGGTGGGACGTCTTGTCTCTTTTAGATGATGCTCATTTCTGAGATGGAATTAGAACAAAGACATGACTCTCTCAAAACTGACCTCACTTGCCAGAGAAATCATCTGCCCTTTGTACCCGAGCCTTAGCTTTTCCAACTGACAGTCCATGCACCAGGCAACACAGGGATTTGATTGTTCCTGGTGCCCTGGGAAGCCTTTTCCCTTTCCCTCTGGCTGATCTCTGGTACCCCTGCACTCTCTAGCACCTCACATAATCATCCTTCAATTGCTGGTGGAACTAAATTTCCTTTTCTACCTTCTTGGCTCATGTTCTGCAAAGATTCTCTCTATTGAAACTTGAGTGTGGCTGGTACCTCTCAGAAGCTTCATAGCAAACCAATGGCACAGCTGAGCAATACCTGGATGGTGCACCCACCAGGAGACCCTTCAGCATTACACATGGCTGCCACATGTCCACCATCAGATCCTTTTATTACTGGGTCACCAGCTGAGAGCCAGGAGCTAACTTACCCTCTTTTTCCTCTTTTGGTTTTTCTCTTTAATACAGAGATGGCTCAGCTCATGGTTAGTCTGTGGGCCATTTAACCCAGCTATGACCATCTTAAATTTTAATTCCTCATAGCCAGTCATCTGCCCACTACTGTCCATGTGCTTAATACAGTTGGCTCTGTTTTCTTAAAGCAAGTTTAGTGGACACAGCCACACATCCTTGTCTGTGGCTCTTCTATATCACAGAGGGGAGGAGTTGAAGTAGAAACTATATAGTTCATAAGCCAAAATTCCCTACCTCATGCTTCTTCAAAGAGAAAAGGGGTTACTCCCCAAACCAGACCACTTCTCAGGAGCTCACTTTTGTCTTTCACCAATAGATTTATTTATGACTTCCTGGTTCATAAATTGTAATGTGGAGACACTTTAGAACAATCCAAGGCATATCTTTCTTTTACCAAATATGTGCACATCTTAAACTTGATACATGTCTTTGTAAAGCACAGCAGGAAAGCATGGTAGCAGGAGATGCTATTACATCTGAAGTCTGGAGACAGAAGGGGTGGATGCTGCTCCTCGGGTCACTTTCTTCATTGATTCATTCCAGGACCCTAGCTCGCTGGATGGTGACTCCACACTTAGGGTGGCTCTTCTCCCCAGTCTAGCAATGCCCTCACTGACCTACCTATAGACTCATGTTGGAGGTGAATCAAGACTCTGCCAAGTTTCTGACCAATAATAACCATCACATACCCCCACAGATTCTAAAACCAAAGTGATTTGCATCCTTGCATAACTAATCAGTCTGTAGTGAGAATGCGGGGGGGGGGGGGGAGGTTGTGTCTAGGATTTAATGCCTTTGTGATTTACCACTAGGCAGGCTATCTCTAGGAGAAGCAGAGGGCTATCCCACCTTCAACTGCTACCTCTGAGAAAAAAAAAAAAAGACCCTGATGTAGTCTTTAAAATGATTGACATTCTCTAGAAATGGAAAGATAAAGAGAAGTCCTGGGTAGCCAGCATGCTGAGGCAGGAGGATGGAAGAGTCTGGCATGTTAAGGGAAGGCACAGGAGTCGGGTAGGCTACAAAGTGCTTAGGTGACAGAGACATAGTGCCTCATGCAGACTGAGTACACAAATGGGTCACTTTGTAAGGTTAGCGAGTGGCAACCAAGTGTCCCTGGGGGCGTACACTTAGCCACTTGACAGGCTGGACACAGAGCAGCAGAGGTGCTGCTGTTTGTAATGACTTATGACATTTTACATTTCTTTCCTACCTTCACTTCCTGCTAATTTCTTGTCCCCAAACAGGGATTTTTATCCACTGTCTGGGAAGGAACCAGAAGCCCCAAGAGATGTGGCTGCTGCTTTGTGAAAGGACACACTTAAAAATAGCTTCCTTCCCATTAAGCCAGACCCAGCAGGAAGCAGGGCATCTGGGTGGAGAGACTGAATAATGTAGAAATGTCACAGCCCATGGGTGCCCAGAGTGGAGGCCTGTGTGAGGCTCCTTCATCTTAGCCCTAGAGATGCAGCATTGATGATTCTCATCTGCTACTGGGGACTGCCCATTGTGTCTAGTAATGAATGCCTTCTGTGACATGCAGAGACTGGCAGCATGGGCTCAGGGTCACATGGAGGGCCCTGAGACCTAGCATAGCCCTGGCCTCCGTGAGCCCAGGCCCTGTAAGAGGGCAAAGCAGAGGACACAGGTGGTGTTCAGAGAGGTGTGAGCACGCCCTCTGTTTCTAAAGCATGAAGGCCCTGGGAGCATGTCAGAGTGGCCGTAAGCTTGGATTGAGGAATTGGTGGCACTAACTCAGGAAAAGGGACAATAAAGTGAAGCTACACATCCTAAATCCCACAGTAAACATGACAGTGAGCTGCAAGGGACAAGATGGAGCCAAGGAAACGTTACAACCACACATTTACTCTACATACTGAGAAACTTCCTGCTTGGATGTGTGTGGCTAATTTCACTTAATGTAACATTCTGCCTGGTCCCCTGTGTTGCTGGCAATGACAAGATTTATGTTTTTATGGGTGGATAATCCAGTGCACATACAACTATCGTTTTTTAAAAAATCCATTTGGTCATCAGTAGATAACTAGGCTGATTTCATATCTTGGCTGCTGTCAATAGTCTATGAAGAAGCTTGTCCAACCCAGTCTCTCAGAACGTGATCTGGTGTGGAAATCAGGTACTCACGACTGAGCTTATTAGAAGGGAAGAGACAGAGTTGAAGAAGGTTGCTAAGAACAGGAGAGGACAAAGACTTAGAAAGACGGGGATACAAGGTCTAGGTTCTTAGGACACTAGAAGCTGGAAGAGGCACAGAAACATTATCCCTACAGAAAGACTCACAGAAGGGGCTTCCTTACATTTCCAAGACACAACAGGACCAACCCTTCTCTTGTATTCTCTCTCTCTCTCTCTTCTCTCTCTCTCTCTCTCTCTCTCTCTCTCTCTCTCTCTCTCTCTCTCTCTCTCTCTCTCTCTCTCTCTCTGTCTCTCTCCTCCTCCTCCTCCTCCATCTCCTCCTCCTCCTTCTCCTCATCCTCCTCCTCCTCCTCCTCCTCCTCCTCCTCCTCCTCCTTCTTCTTCTTCTCTCTCTCTCTCTCTCTCTCTCTCTCTCTCTCTCTCTCTCTCTCTCTCCCTCTCTCTTGTGCTTCCAGCATCCAGAACTCTGAGACAACAAGTAGAAGTTGTTCTCAGCCACCCAGCCTGTGGTGTTTGTTATAGAAGGTATAAAATATGGGCAGAGAGAACAGGACTTTCAAAACCAGTAATAATAGAATGGGGCAGAGATGGCTATGGCAGTCTGAACTGAATGAAGACAGACACATAATATCTGTCCCAAAACTATTACCAACCTAAATCAACATGTGTAAGTGTGAATTCTCTCCAAAAATACCTCGACCTAGTATCCCATCACTCTCCGTGAAGTGCAAGTGAGACAAACCATTAATAGAACTTTAAAGAATTCAGTGTTTTCTAAACGTTTTGGTCATGAAATCCTCTTACATGTGCAGATTGAGTTAATTATGCACACATGTGTGTGCAGGTGCATATATGTCAGTGAATGACTGTCCAGGTCAGAGGTCAATAATCAGGTGTTACTCGGGTACCATCCCTGTGCTTTTATTTGGTTTTGATGTGGTTTCTTGTTGGTCTGGACTCACTAATGAGACCAGGATAGCTGGCCAGTGAACTTCAGGTACCTGCCTCTATCCATCCCTTACGTGCTGGAATTATAGTCTTTAAACTCAGGCTTAAATGCTCACAAGAAGAGCCCTTTCCAGTCAAGACACACACAGACACACAGGCACACACAGAAACACACACAGAAACACACACACACACACACACACACACACACCAAGCTGTGCACAGATTTTCCCAGGACAGCATAGAAACTGCCCCAGCTGTTCCCCGCTAAGCTCTGCACTAACAAGGACCAATCTTGTTTGGAAGGAGTTACAAAGTTGACAGTTGATTATACACAAACACAGTACTGATGCTCATGAATTCAATTAAATGAAGCTCTTCATGATTGTATTTTTAAGTAAAATCTTATATTCTTCTCATCAACAGAGTTTATTTGAACTCTATGCTCTGAGCACAGGGCAGAGCTGGAGCCAGAAAGACCAGGAAGAATGCCAGCGGGCGGTGACTACTCCTAACTCTAAAATGTGCTCTGACTGCATTGGGAAGCTAGCAGAAAAATCCAGGAAGTGTCCTTACCTCCCTGTCTATTACAGAGCTATTAAAATACTGTCTCTTCCCTCTGGCCTGTTGCACTCAAATATGCACCTTCCCTCATCATTAGAGAAGCTTTTCTCATTCTTTTCTAAAATTGTTATCCACTTTAATGTAGATACCCTATTCCTAAATGCTTGAGAAACACTGCCTGAAAAAAGTAAGGGAGATGACTTTGGATGTCACCTCCAGGATGGGTCTTTCCAGGATCCTGTTGATCTGTCATACTGACTGCACCTTGGCTCCTGAAAGATAAGTTGTTCTCTGGTCATGAGAGAATCTCCAGAATATTCACACAGCCCCTGGATGTTCTAGGCAATAGCACCAGCTGTCAGAATTTTATATCCATTTATACCAATTGAGTAGACAGCATTTTCTGAAACTTCCCTTTAAATCTCAGGAAGGAAACAAAGCAGTCCCATGAAGCTCCTGAAAAATACAAGACTCATAGGGCCCCTCACAAGATTAAAAAAGCAAAAGTCATTGCTTAGGAGAGAAGACTCTTCCAGACTAACCCGAGTACCTGCAAGATATTCTGAGAAACCAAAGCATGCAAACAGGCTGGTGTGGCCTTTGAGTCATCAATGCTTCTATAAGCGACCCCTTAGCTATACTCCCGTGTGTAAGCCCAACGAACTTGCTGATTCACTAAGCCAAAGTTTTTACTAAGGCTTTTGCTGGTATTCCACTTAGGATAAACAGACAACTACTTATATCTCCCTAAGGAAATCACATATCACTCTTCTCTGACTCACTAAGGTTTCAACTTCAAACTGTTAAGGACTGTGAGTTTGTAGAAAATACTCAAAATGTTTGACCCACACAAAGCCAGGTTTATTTCCATTGCACTGCTTGTATTGGTTTGCTCTTGCCTCCTTTGGCATATTATCTGATAAGTCAGCTTGTGGTGAGCAAGATCAGAGGCTGAGGGATCTCCTGGAACCGAGAGTGAACATCTCACACATCTATGCTGCCTGCATCCCTATGCTTCAAGCTGGTCCTGGGAAGACAGCTAGGCACCTTTTATATCAGGGAAGCCAGGCAGCCCAAATGGGACAGCCCTGTCCATCCCTGAGAGGAGTAAAACCATAGCCATACGAGAGACCATAGTGAATGATTTCTACCAGACCTCGAGGTTGGCTGCCGAGGCCAGTGTGTCATGCCCTTCAGAGAGTCCTGCACCAGGTTATAAACTGTGGCTGCCAATGTATTCTACAAGGAAGATGGTGAGTTAGGGCACTCTCTAAGATCTGGTATGAGGGCATCAATCCCATTTGTCAGGGCCCCACCTTCACCATCTAATTACCTTCCAAATGCTCCATTGTACATCCCATAACTGGGACTTGGGTGTCAATATACGAACAGAGATGGAGAAAGAAACCTTTACCACCATGCTCCTCAAGTCTCATTGATGGGCCAAAGCCATGCTCAAAGAAACCTGGACAGGGGGACACCCCACAGTCCATTTATCTTATGACCAAGTCCCTCAGTTGTCCTCTGTATTTAATTATATAAATACACACTTTTTCTGCTAGCATCTGAATTCTTGTCCTCCTGGGTTCTTCAGTTAAAAAAAAAAATACAAGATGGAAAATTCCAAAGCAAGGGGAAAGTAAAGATTATTGGCAAGACTTCAGATTCTTCATTCAGAAGAAAGGCCCCAAAGCTTGGAGTCTCTAAGGGCAGAGGGTCATGTTTATCCTTGGTTCATGTACTCTGTGACTTCTTTCCTCCTCTCTACTGGTCAGAAAGTGCTCATATGGCCCTACTGACTTGAGAAGTGTGTCCTTCGCTTTGTCTGTCTTCATTGCTAATAGAGTCTCCCATTTCCTGTCACAACCACAGAATGACTACTGGTTGGTTATTGTTTGGGGACACCCTCTGTTCCTTGTTGTGTAATGGGGAAGGAGAAACGTGTTGCAAGTGAAGGAAATGGCCTATTATCATTTCTCCCTTCCCTCTTCCCTCGAGGCCCATGGCCGTCTCCTTATGAAAATGGTCACATCGGCAGCACCTACCCAACCTCCTGCACCTGTGGCATCTCTAGCCCCAAGCTAGATCTGAGCAGCAGCCACTCAGTTTTCTGCCCTTTGCAGCAACAACTGGGTCTGATGGAAAGACTGGGAAAACAATGCTGCATCAGTCTGTGGCTCAGCAAGGGCGGGTCCAAGGCTTTCAGATATACCAACCAGCTTTCTCCATCAACTGAGGTGGAAGCATGCTGCCATGGCTTCCTGTATTCAAGGAAGAACGCTGAAGCCCATGAACAGGAGATACTGCAGAGTCAGCATCCAAGCTAAGAGGCTGGAGCCTGGAGCAGGAGGCCCCACTGTGCTTTCCGGTTTCCCAGGGCCTATGAGTCAAGCACAAAACAATGGCTAATCCTGGTGGTGTGAGTACAAGCTTGGTTTATTTCTCCTTGCAGTGCCTTCCGGAGCTGTAATGAGAACATCTCATCACAAGAGCCTGCTGGATATCTCAGAGTTCATAGACTAAGTGGCTTCTCCTCCAGCAGAGCTCATTCTCTTCTCAAACCCTTTCTTCATCGGAAATTGCACGTTCAAGTAAAATATTGAAAGGGTACAATTGCTTTGGGGGAGAAACATTCTGTCAGTTCTCTGTGTCCTGCCCTCCCCTGATTGTTCTCATTGGGAGCCCCAGGACTCAGAACAGTACAGTAGCTTAAAGCCAAGTCTCCAAACCACTGCCTAGGATCTGTGCTGGGTGCTGGTTACAGTAGACTTCATGGCTTATACACGCCACTGAACCCAGCTGTTCTCACAGGCATGCTGGGCCTCCCCTGCCTCTCAGGAAGAATGCTAGCAGTGGCAAATTCCACCAGCCCTGGAAGTAATCTATGCCCCTATGTCTCTTTGCAAGCTGTGTTTAGCCATTCATGTCCTTTGAGGTTTCCCCATGATGGCCTTACCAAATTATCCATCAAGCTTTGTCTCTTCCTCAACCTCTGGACCTTTCTTTCAAGGTCGTTGATCTGTCCTTCACCAAATGTGCTTGTGGTACGTATACAGAGGATGGAAATGACAGCCAGAAATTACCCTTACACTACACCACCTTGAGGCCTTCACTCCATGTTGGTTCCTTACTAGGTCTCATAGGGATGTGCGGAAGGCGCAGCTGAGGGGCAGCTCTGTGGACCTTGTACCTGACATCTCTGCTGCTGCATGACTGCCCTATGGATGCACAAGGAATCTCAAGCCATCATGGGCACAGAAAGTCATCCTGAAATACCACTGGTGACATGCAATGGCTTTTCAGGTGCCCCACAGACAAAATCGTCTCTGAACTTGAACTGGTTGCTGAGCATTAGAGTTTTGCCAATGATCACATTTCCAGTTCTCATGTCATGGCAGCAGAAAGAGGATTTCTGTGTGTCCATTGTTTTTAACTGTTCTGAGAGCCCTTATCAACGGAAACCCAGTGACCAAAGGGTTTGCAGCAGCTTTAATCATAGGCACTAAGGTGGGGCTCCTAAACCTTGTCTTTTCACAACCTTTATTTCCCTAGGAAATGTTTATGTAGCCCCAGGTATACAGGTATATAAAATAGGTATTCAAATCTAACATTTACTGATGGTAACTTATAAAAAAAATATTTTCGCACAAGTCTCTGATATGCATGTAACTAAGTTCATTATTTATGAACACTGAAAATAAATTTGAATATTAATGGGATAGGCTGCTTGTTTACTTTATATAAATAATTAAATGTTGGCTAAATATTTAGTTTTTTGGTACTTTTCAGAGTTGATTGATGTTTTGATTCTATAATTATCAATTCTGAGAACATCACTTCACATCAATATATCACACAAAATAAGCTCAGAATCAAGGTTGCTGTGAAGTCAACTGATACGACACAGGTCACTGTTGCTGGAAACACCTCTGGCTCATTACATATTGGCTTTCAAATGGCCTCTTGGCTGTTAGGCATTCAGAGACTTTCTACCACTGGCACAGCTTTCATGACTTCTACACTGATTTAAGTGACCCCACACCAGAGCTGAGTCTCACAGTTTAAGAGGCCGGCACCAGGACATTTTGGAAAGTTCTAGAATTTGTCACAAGTGGTAACATATATTTAGAAAAAGGAAGTGGTCTCTGCCTACTTGCTTAGCACACTGCCTGAGATGTGACCTCACAAGGCAGGCCTTGGCTCCGCCCTCCAGGGATGTGACAGTCCTTGCTGCAGGAAAGGTAGACTTACAAGCATCCCATCTGAGATAGACTGCACTCGGCCCTCTGTCCTACTCAAGTCGGTGTCTTGGAGCCCTGACATCACCTGAGGGGCAGATGTCTGGCATCTTCTGCTAAGGGACAGAGCTACACTAATCGTCTGAGCTGCTTGCTCCAGCTCCATCCTACAAGACTGCTCTGATTGCATTATCATAGAAATGGGTGCTATGCACAGCCAGAGAGCCCCAGGCAATTTCAGCGATTATAAAACCCAGAACATTTTTTTTTCCTGGCAGAAACATTGAATTTGGCCTGGGAATTTGAATTTTTATCTAATGATGCAGGATCAAAATACTTTCATTTCCTACCTGCAAGATAAAGATGTGCTCATAAAAAGAAAAACTACGGGTCCTTTTATTTCTTTCCTTCCTTTGTTCCTTTCTTCCTTTCTTCTTTCCCTCCTCTTTTCTTTCTTTTAATTATATTGAGGTATGTAATGCAGAGTTCTTATCAAAGTGACCCCGAGTCCTCCTCTTTTTAAAGAAATCGCTTTCCTTGTTGGGATGTTTAGCTATTATTCTATTGTCTGTTAACAACAACAAAATTTGCAAAATGGTTGAAGAATATTTTAATTGAATTTATACTTGTCAATTTTATTAAAACAGTACAGAGCATTACAAAATGCTACATGCTGATTCTACAAAATACAGTTTACTATTATCATTTTTCAAGGTTCAGAAACTATAATTGTCTATGTACATGTATGTATACATTGTGAGTGCTGTGCCCATGGAGGCCAGAAGAGGGCGTCTGCCCCCCTAGAGTTGGAGCTACAGGCAGCTAAGACCCGGCAACAGTTCTCATGCCTGCTGGGCCATCTAGTCTCCAGTCTCCAGTCTCTATTCTAGCTGCTGTTTTCCTGATAACCACTTGCCCATCTGTTCTCTTAGGCTGAGCGGTCAGAAAGAACCATTGCTTATCCCAACAATATGCAAACCAAAAGGAGAGTCCCCTTGAAAACACTGAGGAAAATCCACAGGAAAAGTTCGAAAATGTTGCTTTGGAAAGCTTTCAATTTTAACATGGTGACTGGCAGTACAACTCAACACACCAGTGGAACTAGCCTGGGTGAGACTGGGGATTAAATCCCCACTATTATATTTAAAAAAGAAACCATCACCAATAACAACAGCAACAGCCTGGCACATGGGGAGGCACATTCAGATGGAAGGGACCACAGGCATCTCAGGTGTGGGACCAGTAAGTACTCAGTCATTTCATAGACTAATCCCTTGAGAAATCTCAGGAGTTGTATGTGCCTGACAAGACAGCCCGATGTCCTTATTCCCAGTTCAGCCAAGATTCTGACCAAGGACAATAGAAAGAAAAAGAGGCACAAGACATTTTATTGCATAAGGTATCAGAAATCGAGAGACCCTGTGGCAAGGGAGGATGGAATGGTAGCAGGAATGGGAGTCCTGGGTGTGGCACATGGGATGGACTTTAATTCTAACCAGGGAGGATGAACTGGGTTCTTGAGAAACTGATCTTAGAGGAAGCTTGAGCTGAGCCTGTGGCAGCAGCAGGATAAAGGTGTGTGTGTCAGCAGGGAGGGGCTTCTGGGTGAAGGGGTTGGTAGAAACACCAACAGGAACGTCTTGGTAGAGGGAAAGCCACAGAACCTGCTGTTGTCAAAAGACAGACCACATCACACCTACGGATCAGTTCTCTGAGTGATGACGTGGCTTTGTCAGTGGGGGGTGGATCTAGTCCATGCAGGGCCCCTGAAGAGCACACACCTGCTTTAGGAGCAGGACCCAAGGAAGCAGGCTATGGACCGCACTCGGGATAGGGAAAGGCACGTCCTGAGCAGAGTATGACCATGCTTCTCGGGTGTCAGGCAGGGAATATGATACAGAGGGGCCAGGAAGGGACACTCCACCATCATGGACTCTGGAATGAAGCCCTGCAGCACAGAAGGCTAGAGTGTGACATGCTGATTTCCCTGATATCAATGGGAATCTCTGAGACAGTGGGTTAGAGAAAGGTCATGGGGAGGGAGCTTCACCTCAAGATTCTGCTGAACGGCTTCCTGCACCATGCTGACGGACACCAGCAAAACAAGGCCAGGAAGATACGATGAGAAATGATGTAGGTGATTTTGCATTCAGGAAGTCCAGCTGCCCAACACAGAAGCCAGAGGCCCTGCTCTACCAGCAGCTCGGTTTCTATAGAAACAGGGCCCTGCCTTCCCCAGCATCCCTTCCTTTAATAGATAGCTAGCAATGAGGAAGAGCTGAGTTTGGCTTATCCCTTTGAAAGAGCTAAATTTTTGGAAGTCAGAAAGAGATGCCCTCTGTACCCTTTTCACACACAGAATAGAAATAAAACATTATCGGGCAAGGCAATAGTAGGGGAGAAAAGGATCACCTTGAAGGGAAATGTTTAGATGAAGCTCATAATCTTCACCTTCTAAGCTGAAAAAAGTCTTGGTCCAAATCCATCTTTCTTGGAGACAAGAAACTATGCTAAGTGCTTGGATTAGGTAATTGAATTTTTCTATACCAGAACCTTCAACCCCGAGGGCCTGTGTGAGGCCCTCTGTTGTGCTGACTATACAGCCTCCACCCAAGATGCTTGAAGGCTACATTCTTAAGTGAACCCTTACAGACATTTTGGAGTCTACAATTTACTCTTGGCAACCAAAGACCTGGTCCTGCCCCTGTGATTCACCAGCTTCCCACACACCCTGCACAGGCTCTTGCCTTCAGGGAGCTAGAGTATATTTGATTCTCCCCGGCCACTGACCAAAGCACTCTCCCCCGAGAAAGGAGCTGATGTGGCCAGAGTGCTCAGGCACCCCACTCTGCTGCCTTCCTGTGGACAATTTCCAAATCAGTTTATGAGAACTGCAAGGCTTGTGAAATAAAGAAAGGGAAGTACGTGCCCCCAAAACCCAGAATGAGAACTGGAGAGAAGGATCAATCGTTAAGAGCATTGGCTGCTGCTATAGAGGACCAGAGTTCAATTCCCAGCACCCACATGGTGGTTCACAACTCTTTGGAACTCGGGACCAGGAGATCTATGGCCTTTTCTGACCTCCTCTGATACCAGGCAAGCATATGCTGAGCATACATACATGAGGGAAAAATACCCATACGTATATATTTTTTTAACTTTTAGAGAGAATTCTGTGTATCCACCACTCTATCATGACTGAGCCCACTAGGGCCCAGAAATAAAGGATGACCTGTCCAACTAGAAGACATTTGTCCTCTGCTGTAGCCTGCTCAGGCCAGCTAGACTGTGATGCGGCTACGAACATGCTGCCCAGAATAGGTGCAGATCCTATCTGAGCAATGTTCGCTGCAACACCACTGCCTCCCAGACAGACAGACAGACAGACAGACATGGAGGCACAATAAACAGAACATTGGTTTCTTGAAGTTTCTGCCAGCGGTACTGTACTTTCTTCTGTGGCCATGGCTTCAGGCAGCTGAAGTGCCCCCACCACCATTTCTAGCTCATCTTCCAACCTCTCCCCTTAGCAAGGGTCTCTGACTCTGAGTGTTTGTACTGCTCTCCTCCTCCACTTCTGCCCTGCTTCTCAATATCACCTCAAGTCTGTTCCTTCACAGACCATGTCTCTAATATAGAGCAGTCATATGTGGGACATACAAATTGAAGTCAGATGCATATATTCTGCATTTTGTATAGAATGGCTGTGTAGGCACACATAGTGTTTATATAAGAGAGGAGACACAAGGTTAGATTCATCTATTGTGGGTAACGCAGCGGGAAGGCCACTACTGTTTGAAAGCTAATGTGCTTGTTCCATTTGCTCTGTCTATTAACTGTCTCACGGTGGTGAAGAGTAAGAGACAGAAAAAAAAAATTACTTTCTCAATTCTTAGTTTGGCCAGGAACCTATTTCCTTTATTCCACTTTAAAAAATAATCATTATATTAAAACTGGCTGGGGCTGGAGAGATGGCTCAGTGGTTAGAGCACTAACTGCTCTTCCAGAGGTCCTGAGTTCAATTTCCAGCAACCACATGGTGGCTCACAACCATCTGTAATGGGATCTGATGCCCTCTTCTGGTGTGTCTGAAGACAGCTCACTGTACTTATATAAATAAAGTAAATAAATCTTTAAAAAAATTTTAAAACTGGGTCAATCTTATCTAAAGTGAATGCTGATGCTCATATGAAGATTAAAAATTAATTTTTACAGTGACTTTGATGATCTTCAAAAACATTAGGTTTCACTTGAAGTAACATAAATCCCTCTGTGTGTGCATGAGTACATGTGTGCATTAGTGTGTGCGTGCGCATGTGTACATGTGTGTGTTTCTTAACCACTGGGCTTTTAGCTAGGATGACTTTCTTAACTTCCAAAGATTTCTAGGTAATTCGTAGGCACTTGCAGTAGTGGCTGAGATAAGTTTATGTGCTTCTATTAGAGATAGACACTGGAGCTAAGAGGATGTTTGTTTATAAACATGGATTCTTCCTCTGTTGTATCCTGCTATAAGTGTTCTATGCCAGCCATCCTCCTCAGGGCCCACTGAGAGCTCTACCCCAAAATCAATCTTCTGCAAGTCTGGGGGGCCAGGCATTCCTCTACACTATAACTCCTCTCCCTGGATCTCATGGGTCTTTCTAGATTTCCTGCGTGTAGGTTTGTGTGTCTGTATGTGTGTGTTTGTATGTGTGTATGTGTATCTTTGTGTGTATGTTTGTGTGTGTGATGTATATTTGTGTGTGTTTTGTGTGTATGTGTGTGTATGTTTGTTTGAAGGTGTGTTTTGTGTGTATGTGTGTGTTTTGTGTGTATGTGTGTGTATGTTTGTTTGCAGGTGTGTTTGTGTATATATGTGTGTATGTTTGTGTCTGTATGTGTGTATGTGTATGTTTGTATGTGTGTATGTGTGTGCATATCTGTGTGTATGTTTGTATGTGTGATGTGTGTTTATGTATATATGTTTGTATGGGTATGTGTGTGTATGTTTGTGTGTGTGTGTTTGTGTGTGTGTGTTTGTGTGTGTGTACGTGTGTATGTTTGTGTGTGTATGTTTGTGTATGTGTATATGTGTGTGTTTGTATGTGTTTGTGTATATGTGTGTGTGTGTGTGTGTGTGTGTGTGTGCGTGTGAGCGTGCATGTGCTTGTGCACGCATGTACCTGTAGAAGCCAGAAGAGGATATCAGATCCCTTGGATAAAGAGGATAAGGAGTTATGGTGTCTGTGACCTCCTCAAGAAAAGCGACAAATGCTTTTAAACACTGAGTCATCTCTCTAGTCCCATTTCTAACTCGCTGACACAATTAAGTTAAATTTCCAACTTAACGACATGGCGTATACAGAAAAAGAAATGAGCAGGGAGCCCAGAAACCTATGATTTGTCTGCTACCATTTATTTACCTGATCGAGTTTGTAATCTAGTCATCTGTGAAACTAGAGCTATCAATTAAAAAGATTCTACCCAAAATAAGTCTACATCTGGACCACTTTGAGGGAAAACATTGTAAAAGTTGTTCCTGGGAAAGGGCACGTGTGTTTCACATCTCTATAAAATCAAATCGATAAGCTTGAAATGGAAGGAAACCATGACATGGCATTGCAGGTCCCACTGTGCCCTTAACATTCAATTTATTAACCAGAATTTAATTTTAAAAGGATCACAGGATTATTATTTTTATAGGCAACACTGCATGAGAGGATCAATATCACACATCGAAGAAAGCACTTCTCCTGCACTTGATTAATGAATTATTATTGTCGGAGTAATTAAAAGGAACGGGGTCGGGTACAATCAGCATGTACATCTCACTCAGCAACTCCTGCCAGTTGCTCACAAAAATTAAACTCATTCATCAATCCGGCTGCAAAGGATAAAAAGCTTTGAGTAAGAAATGGAAAAGTTCTACTTTATAGAAGGGAAAAAAGAAGACCCCAGGGCTAACACCAAGGAACCACCCTTCCCACCTGGTGACAGATATCAAAGAAAGTTCATGTTAGATGGGAAAATTAGCCAACACATTAGACACAAACTTAATATTCTGAAATTCTAATACTCCAGGCCTTCTTAACCTATAGGTAATAGATCCATGTAAAGTTTGGAAATGTGCTGGCAGCAATTAAAAAAAAAATAGCCTGCCATGTGAATTTGGCTTTCATACCCACCTCACAGTCTCTCACTGCCAACAGCTCACATCCCCTGGGAAAAGATCACATTCCTGCTTCACAAACACATCTCTTTTTTCCCTTTCTGGCTTTAAAGAGCAAAAGCTTGTTAACATGTCAGAATTTGTTTGCTATGGTTCACGGTTAACAACTGACCCACCCAATAACAACTCACGGCAGCCTGTTCTTATTAATGTTGTTAATTCAGGGTGCAAAGGTTGATTCCCTATTCTGTTTTTCTCTCGGCTCGGGCAACAGTGCAGGTGACATGGGACAGGAGTGGTGCTCCCTGCACCTCGAAGGGGCAGTGCAAAGGTGAGACAGCTTTGATGCTGTGCTTGGCTTCTCCTCGTTCTGCATCTTTGTGCAGAGCAATGCACTCCTCCTGCAGCAGTTTCAGCTTCCCATTTCAGCCTCAGGCTTTTTACGGTTCTGTGTGAATTCTCCCTCCCTCCTTCCCTCATTCCCTAATTCTCTCAAATTTCTGCTTCCCTCATTTCCTAATTTCCCGAAGTCCCTGATCTCGGAGGGAAGAACTTTGCGTGTCTTTGCTATGCAAATAACATGACTTCAGCAAATTTTTATTGAAAGAATGCATAGTGAAACTAAGTGGCCCTTGGTTTTACCTGAGCACTGAAGTTTCTGGTATTAGATACATTCTACGGTAAAATTTTAAATGAAATTTAGATATTCAAAATATATTTCATAAAGTATTATGTCCAGCAGTGAGATATGAGATGGTGTGGCAGGAAGATAAGGAAGCATCACAGCTCACCTAATGAAAATCATATTATGAGAAATAAAGCTGGACACAGGGCATGTGGCTTTTGTGTGCTTGTTCTGTTCAGTTGGAGTTAGTGACCTAGTCATGCAGATATCCTGTTATAATCTCCAAAGCTGTTGACATGTCTTAAGAGAGCTTAGTAGAATGCTCAGTTATTCCACAGCCCTTGCAACTCTAGAATTACAGACTTCAAAAAAAAAAAAAAAAAAAAAAAAAGAGGCAAATTATCCTCAGAGAAGGGCATCCTGGGTAACAAATCTGCATAATATTCTGGTGGGAGCCACAGGACACACCATGTTCCCTTTGTACAAAGGTGAAGAACGCATGGAGGGGAGACTAGAACACCAGATCAAAGATTTAAAGGGCAGGAGAGAGGAAGGATTTACCAAAGGACTAAGACTGAGCAGAAAGGGATCAAAAGAGTGGGGCAGGAAGAGATAGGGAGGTGGAGGGAGGGAGAGACTGTGGAGGGGGCAGGAAGAAAAGAGAAGGAGGGGGAAGGGGGGAGGAAGGAGGGAGGGAAGGAAGGAGGGGGTTCACACACTGCCATGAAAAGCACAAGACCCACAGCTTTAAGGAGTGGAATGGCCGTCCTCTAGGACAAAGGTTAGGATGGTCCCAAGACAAAAGCAAAATCACGTGACAGCACTGACATCCCAGCTCATATATGTCGTCCTGTGTGCTGGTTATGTCATAGCCACACTCAGAACAAAAATCTCTGCTGGAGTCAGATGAGGCAAAGACTGCTTGCTGAGCACAGAAACAGAGCTTCTATCAAGGCTGATGTATTAGAAGTTGTAGGGAAAAGGAGAAAAGCATGTCAGGGCAGGGGGTAGACTGTGGGCTTTGCCCTTAGATTTAGTTGTTTGTAGAAGGTAAAAAGTCATCCCTGAAGCTTCTGGGCTCAGCGAGCACCGTCAGGGTATACCTGCCCTGCAGCTACCACTGACTTGGTGGTTAAGGCACACTCAGTACTGGGTGCTTCCTCAACCAAACCTCCAAATGACCCCTTCTTCCCTATACCCATCCTGGGAGTAGGTATCCTAGGCATTGCTAACGTCATGATGAGGGGATCTTAGGAAGGATAAAAGCTTAGTCTTTTTATTTAAATCAGGTAATGAGAACAAAAGAAATCACTTAACACTAGTAAAAAAATTTTTTTTGAGAATATATGGACATCTTTGTGGCACCAAGCTGCTTACGAAGCCAGTCACAAAACTGAAAAGTCCGGAGGGCATAAGATGCCAAGCAACTGAAGGATCAGGGCAGAAAAAAAAATAAGATGGGCTTGGAGCTAAAGCGACATGTAGGAGGAAGAATTTGGACCTGTTGGGCTGACTGACTTCATGGGTGGTGATTGTCATTGAATCTCAGCGTTGGCTGGCTTGTGGCTTTAAAATCAGGCTGCTGGTATATTAACATCATTAGGGAGGTGTGAGTCACCCAGAAAGAAGGAAGCAGAGACAGCCATGTGCCACTGCAGGAGGACCACGGTGGCAGTTTGCAGACCCCAAAGCCATTGCAGAGACTGGAGAGAAGCATCCAAGGCCTGACAAACGCTGATATTTTAAAATGAGTCACAGTTAATTCCAACAGCAAGTCACCAAATTGCACTAAAAGCAACTTTCAGCAGCTTTTTAGAGTCAACTTATTTTTAACTCTACACAATGATTTTTAAATAAAATTGACTAATGGCTTCTCAAAGGGAGTTTCCAACTAATTGGCTTTGTTTAAATAAGTGTAAAATTTATAAGGAAACTGATTACATATGAAAGATCCTAGGCCAGCCCCACCATCTTAGTTTCTTGTCACTGTGATGAAACACTTTGACACCAGCAACTTAAGGGGAAAGTGGCTGATTCTCAGGTTACACTTTATTATGGTAGAAAAGTCACAGCCAATGGAGTTTAGATAAATAGTCATGTGGCACCCACAGTCAGGTTTCAGACTGGTGAAGCCTGGTACTCAGCTCACTTTCTCCTTTTTATATAGGATCCTTGCCTAGGGAATGGCATTGCTTTTGGTGGGTGGGTTTACCTAACTCAACTAATCCAACCAAAATTAAAGTAATACCCCACAGGCATACCCAGGGGTCTCTCTTCCGGACTATTTCAGATTCCATCAACTTAGTGGCTGTGATTAACCATGATACCACCCAAAGAGGATATCTATGGACCTGCACAAGTAACAGGCCATTAGTTGTAAATGGTGTCATTGCTGTCTGCACTTGGGTGATTTCTTTGTTCATCACTAGACCCCTAATGTTAGTGTAGGAGTGTTCTGTGCACATTTTATTAGATTTTATATGGGCGAGTCTCTGCAGAATATCTTAAACTTTGTGGAAGTTCCCTTTTCTAGATTATACAAAGACATACTCATTTTACTTATTTTTTTTAAAAAAGAATGCATAAGAGACAGACAGATAGACAATATAGGGGTGCACCACAGCACTTCTCTGAAGGTTGGAGAATAGCTTTAGGTGTTATTCCTTTCTTTTCACCTTATTTGAGACAGATTCTCTCCTTGTTTGCCATGGTATACACCAGGATATCCAGCCCACAAGCTTCTGGGGATTCTCCTCATCTACAGCCTATCCCTGTACAGGACGACTGGGATTATAGTCAGGTACCCTACCATGGTAAACTTTTGCAGGGGTTTCAGGAGATATGAACACAGGTCTTCATGCTTCTATGGTAACTTTTTATCTCCCTTCTCTATTTCTGGGTCTAAGCTCAGATAATGTAAAACCTAATGCATATTAAAGACACGTCACTTACTAGCATCAGATAACTGAGATAGGGAAGCTGCTGCTTTTGTTTGCTTTTATGTTTTTGGCAACTAGACACTACAAGCTCAGCTCTTCTGGGACAAAGAACAGCAACCGACGAATTGTCCATCAGGTTGATTAGCAATTTCAGGAGGACCCAGTCCAAAGTGCTAAAGTAACCTTTTGGCTGTGGTCCTAGGGTGTGTAAGAAAAAATACTGAGAAAGGCATAAAAATTAAGCCAGTAAAAAGTGTTACTCTATGGTGTCTGCTTCAGTTACTGTCTCTAAGTTCCTACCCTGACTTTCCTTAGTAATGGATTATGTCCTGAGAGTTGTAAACTCAAATAAACCCTTTATTCCTCACAGTGCTTTACCTCAGCAACAGAAAGACAACTAAGACACTGCACACTGCAACAGATGTGCCTGACTGGCAGAACACAGATTCGGGATGAGGTCACCGGTCTAGTATTCAGACTGCTCACTCAGACACAAGTGATGGAGGTTTTTCTATGAGCTAAGGGAAAGCGATTTCAGCACCCTGGACAGCGACAGAGGGAGAGGGAGGTTCCTGAATGGGGGGAAAAGCTACACACACACACACACACACACACACACACACACACACACACACACACACACACACAGCACAAGTATGCTCCTAAGCAAAGCAAAGCGGTCCAAAACAGTCACGTGGGGACGGGGGAGGAGGTGTGTCACACCAGACCCTTCAATCTTGACATACCTAGCAGTTTTATTAAACACAAGGACTTTATCAGTTACCTTTAACTGCAAGCAAACTGTAGCCTCTGTTCTTGGAAGAATGTCGGTTTTGTCTATGCTTCTGTCTTTTGGTAAATGTTTTGCCAATTTTTAAAAAGGAAGTTTTTAAATTAGGGCTACATTTAGCTCTATGTCATCAGTTCAACTCTACATCTGAAACTTAATTAATGCTTTCTTGCGTACATAGGAGGTAAGAAGGTTGAGAATGTAAACAAACATGTTCAGCACCTCACACGGCTGTTTTTGTTGGTTTTGTGGTAAGAACAGCTAAAATCTACTCACCATGACTCCTCCACATCACAGTTGTACTATCTACAAAGCTCCTGATGCTTCTTCATCCCACACAACTGCCACTTTGTAGAAAAGGTATGTACTTATTATAACATGATAATAGAAAAATGTGCACACCACTGAATACTAAACACATGTGACCAATGCCCATGTGCTTGGTTGCATGCACATATACATTTCTGCAGGACACATAGTGTTGGAGGAAGGCACCCTTCAGAACTCTCATGGTGCATGTCACACTCATCCAATATCCCTGCTCTGAGAATGACCTCAGACTTGCCTGAGAAGCTGTTCTAGCTATGCATCAGAATGAAAAGGGGGAGCTGCCAGCTCTCAGCTAGGATCTTAAAAAACAAACAAACAAACCCAATCTGGATGGGCGGAGACCAGCTGGTGCTCCCAGTACTGTCTGTCCTTTCTGCTAGCGACATCTAGAGCCTACTGAGCAAAGAAAGTCATTCCAGACCCATAATCCAAAGCTTTTAAGCCAGATTTTAGTGTGTGTGTGTGTATGTGTGTGTGTGTGTGTGTGTGTGTGTGTGTGTGATTCTTGCCTGAATTGCAACCCAGTTATGTCCACAGGATGCTAGGTAAATAGAATCCTCCAGAATAATTTATTGCTCAAAACCATCCTCAAAGACTTCTAGTTCTTTAAACCAGATGACAATAATTTGTCCCTTTTCCTTAAGACTGGCCCACGGAAGTGAGAGGCATTAGTCTGTGTGTGGTATCTTTTGCTAGCCAGGGGAATTTGGGAATGATCAGGAAAAAAAAATACATGTTCCATGGCTGTAGATGGGCCTCCCACCAATTCCTGTCACCTTGGTGCCAGTCCCTATGTCATCATAAAACAACACAAAACCAACAATTAATATAGCACGGCCTCCCTGGTTTTGTAAGCTGTGGCAATTGAGACCCTCACTCCCTGCAGAGACCTCTTGCATCAAAAATTACTAAACACTGAAGTCTTGCTTTTTGAGACCCTACATGTTTGATGGCCACACCTCCTGTTCCCTCTAGGGTGATGTGCTACCCTGCTCTGCAAGGATGAAGGAGACTAAGAAGCTTGTGCTACAGAGCTGCACTGAAAAGGGACTCCAGTAGCCCTGTAGACACTGCACAGCTGTCTCTAAGGGATGCTGCAGCTAAACCAGACCTGCCTGCCTGAGGGCTCACCTGGGAAGTGATTTCTTTTCCTGGGAACAGGTCTCAGGAAAATCTCTCCCTGCCTAGAAGTCCTAGTGGCACTGAATACTGGGAGGTATCAGTATAAGACCTTCAACCCATTTCTGTGACCACTGGTACCCTGAAAGAATCACTAATTACTAGGTGGATATGCAATTTCAGTCTTTGAAGCCCAGACTTTCAGCCTCAAGAGTAAGACACCTATCTGAGAACTTCTTAAGGAAGGAGCATGGTCCAAGCAGAGTTGCTGGACCACAGGTTTGCAGCTCCAATTAGCAAGCGTGGTGAGAGCTGTATTGGGCCTGGGTCAGAGGCCAGGGCTCTGAAGCTAGGACTCTTTTTTTAAAGAGCACCTAGGTCTAATCCTAGGGGTGTAGAGAGAAGGGTCTGGGAACAGTGGAAAGGAGACAGAGTGGAGAGGAGAGGAGGGGCACCTCGGTTGGATAGTTGCAGTGACAAGTGATAGGAAGAGAAAAGCAGCCTGAACTAGCAGTTCCCTGAGCCATAAAGCAGGAAAATAAACCTAAAACACAACTCCAAGCATACACACATCTAATTCCCTCCTTGAGAACCACAGCAGGCTACGGTTACAAACAGAAATCCACACATCTAGTGAATTCCAAGCATAGTCCACATCCCAGCAGGCTCAGCTCCAAAACCTTCCTGATCCAGCTACCAACTCCTGGCCACCACCACAGAGATCTGCTCCGGATCTTGGTGGCTGAGATCAGGAGCCAAGGAGAGTGTCTGAGCACACTCAGGCACAGCAAGAGGGAACGCAAAGAGAGGCGCAGAGGACCCAGAGACCCTTAGGACTTGCCAGGCCTGTGCACCCGATGCTCCCACCACCGCCACCCACCCACCACGGTGCTCTTACGTCCTCCTCATCACAGTCGCTCCGAGCCTGGTACTGGAACCGGGGCCGGCCACCAGCACCGCCGCGCTCCCTGGTTGCCACCGCCTGCGCCTGCGGCCCGAGGGGCTTTTGGCCGGCGTCCTCTTCCGGCCCCTGGCCACCCAGAAGGCGACTGGCCTCCGGGGGCGCCGGGAAGGAGCGCGAGGTGTTGATCTTGCCGGTGAACCTTTGGTACAGCGAAGCCATGGGCCGCCGCTGTGCTCTAGCTCACTGGTTAGGATGCTTCGGAAGAAAAAAAAAATTCCTTTCTCTCTGTCTCTCTTTCCTCTCCCCACCCCCTCCAGTGGAAAAGAGAGAAGGGGGGAAAAGGAGGCGGTGGGAAAAGAAAAAAGACGAGCCCTGCCGCTCCGCGCCACTCGCGAGTCGAGTCGCCTGGGTGCTGAGCGACTCTGCCAGGCTCAGCTTCTCCGCCCCCTCCCCGGCGGCGCGGAAGCCAGGGGTCGGAGTGATCGCTTTCTCTTTCTGCTTTGCTTTTTTTTTTTTTTTTAAGTCCCCGCCACGGCCACGTTCGGCCTTACCTAAGAGATGGAAGGAAGGCAAGACACCAAAAGCACACTAAGGGAGGGGACATGTCTAGGCCCCATTATTTGGCAACACCTAAATACCAGCTCATCTTCTGGTCCCCGCCCGGCCCCCTTGCAGCTCTTCCTTTCCCTTCTTAGCATGGTACCCAGCTCCCGCTGTGGCCATGGCACCTGGGCAGTTCTAGATTTGGAGGTGGATGCTGGATACAAGAAGACACTCTTTTGGGACGTCAGTTGGGTCAGTTGTGGATAGGGGTTCAGGTCTGGGGCACTCATAGCTAGACAGGAGCAGGTACTTCCACCTAGTAATGCTCTTCTGGCTTTGGGGGTTTGGTTAACTTTGACAAAGACCCCGGAGATCCTGAGGTAGGAATGCAGTTGAAGGGCATATGAGGAGTCCTGGGGAAAAAAAAGAAGGCCTGTAAGGAGTAGGCACAGGAAAGCATTTGTTCCTGGACCCACCTTCCTTCCATCACCTAGGATTTTAAAAAATCCATTTTTTTTTAATCTTCTGAAGAAGGGAAGGGCAAGTCTAGAACAGGAGACAGAACTCCGGTCAGGCCTAGTTCGAGTTTTAGGAACAACGCCTTTCCAGGGTACCGCTGACTCCAGCCTGCCTGTCTTTGTATAAACAGAAAAAAGCTAAAGCACTTGGAGGTCAGCAACCTTTCCAAACCTTGTTCCACCCCATTTTGGCATTGAGATGCAGTGAGAGGGGCGCTTTGGCATCAGCTGGGCAGCACACAGGGCTTCCAATAACAAACTCATTTGGTGCATTCGAGCGTGCTCAAGTGCCCCCGTGTGGAGAGATACACAAATTGTGTCTGACTGGTAGTCTAGGCCGTGTCTAGCATCTCCCCTAGTGCTTACTGGATTCCTCCCTGTAGGCTTCTGGAACCCCTGTTCTTTCCTTGGGCCTGGGGCCACTACTGGCTTTTGGCTACTCTTCCTCCTTCATCCTGTGATCCAGACCTTTGCTGTTGAGCTGGGATAAGCCATCTCACTCCACGCACCAGTGTCACCATGGGTTGGGACCTTGAAGAGACTCACAGGAATTCTTGCACGTGCCCAGAGTCTCAGCTGTTCCCACTACACACACACACACACACACACACACACACACACACACACACACATACACACATACACATACACACACACATTCACACACACACATACACACACATACACACATACACACACATACACACACACATTCACACACACACATACACATACACATGTACACACACATACACACACATACATACACATACACACATACACACACATACACACACACATACACACACATACACACACATACACACATACACACATACACATACACACACACATTCACACACACACATACACACACATACACACATACACATACACACACATTCACACACACATACACACATACACACATACACATACACACACATACACACACACATACATACACATACACACACATACACACACATACACACACACATACACACACACATACACACACACATACACACACATACACACACATACACACACACACATACACACACACACATACACACACACACACACACACACACACACACACACACACACATACACACTGAATCCATTTGACCTCCCCCACCACCTAGTGGTGCTCCATGAGCCTCTCCCACTTCCCCTACAGAGCCCTGGGAGGAAGCTGTGCTGCAGTGGGTTAGCTCTGGTTTCTGCTGTGACTGCCTACCATTCCTTCCAGCCTTTCTCCCCCACGCTCTCAGGGCAGAGGTTCATTTTCCAAAAAGTTTGTCAGTCTGTCCTGTGCTCCTCAGCTATTACGTCCACTGCAAATAAACTGCTCTAAAAGCATATGAGACGCATATCACTTTATGAAAACATAAGGAGTGATTGGGGCAGCATTCTAGCCGCTGCAGGACCTGTTCAGTGGAACACCACCAGAAGTCTGGTGTGGGAGAACACTGTCCACCATGCCACATTCACATTAACCACTGAATGATCATGAGGACATTAAACTAAAAGTGTCACCCAGGAAGTCCTGCCTCTCGGCCCTTCACAAGGAAGGCTGCTCTGCAAGCCCCTCAGAAGGGTAAGGCTTGCCTTGCAGGGGTGCACGTCCACTGCAGCTGAGGATGCTGACATTATCACTGTGGATATCCCTTGCGTCTTCCTTATTATACATGAAGAACACATGTAGAGTTTTACACAAGGAGAAGTAACCTTATATATAAAATGTTAATACACTTATGCAAAATGTAGAAATCATATAGGCTATTGTGTGCAGTGCCTGTTAGCAACTGTGAGTTAATGATAGAATTTTAAAGAGCTATTTTAATGTTCGTTGTAGCTATGTGTTTCTGTGTGAGTATGTCCACGTCACAGACTGGAGCTTTCAGATCTCCTGGAGCAAGACTTAGAGGTAGTTGTGAGCTTCCTGATATAGGTCCTCGAATCTCAACTCAGGTCTTCGTTAAGAGTGCTATGTGTGCTTAACATGTGGGCCATGTCGCTAGCCCCAGACTGAATCATTTATTTAATGATGAATTCAGTAAGTTGATAGAAAGAGTGAGTGTGCCTTGACATTAAACACTTGTTTATTCTGATGAGTCTGTAAATATTCAACTTTCGTCAAAGTTTAAAAATCAAATCAAGTTACTCCGAAAGTATAGATTATTTCTATTTGGACATATCGTAAAACAAAAAGGTATAAAAACTTACAGTCAGGGAAACAATTAAAGTAAAATTTTCTATCCAGAGAGGCAAATCTGGAGTACAGACAGGAGAAACAAAGAAGATGGGAGAGGGGAAGGAGTAGAGCCTGGCCAGGCTTGAAAGAAGCAGAAGTCAGGGAGCTTGGAAGAGCTCTCTCTCTCTCTCTCTCTCTCTCTGTGTGTGTGTGTGTGTGTGTGTGTGTGCGAGTGCAAAGTATCCCTTGATGCACCCAGGTGGAGGCACACAGCTAAGTGGAGCACTTGGCCACATACTTTCTATCCTCCACAGTGAACATGCGAGGCCATTTTAAGGGCTGATTTGACTGTGAAGCCATGAACGGTGGCAATGTACTTGCAGATCCAGTCTTCCCCTAAACATGAGCTCAGACTGTACAGTGCATTTAGAGACTGCAGCGCTGCATAATCCCTTGGGCAAGACTAAGCAGGCTAATACTGTACTGTGAGTGAGGTAATGGGGACGTAGAGAATGATGAACTTATTGCTTATGACACACGTAATTAATCAAGTCCTGCCTCTAGAAACCCCTCCCCGACAACATAAGGAATGAAGAGCTATGAAGGAAAAGAAAGTCAGGGGGCTTTTGACAGGATCTTAGTGTCTTAGAAGGAAACAGACCAAAGTACCCTTGGTCAATTTGGCTTTGAAATAAAAATTGTAGGGCAGTTGAGAGGGCTCAGCATGTACATGGGCACATTTGCCACCAAGCCTGACAATCTGCATTTAATCCCCACATCCTGCACAGTACAATAGAACTGATTCTTGCATGCTGTGCTCTGACCTCCACAAGTATGTTACTGAATACACACACACACAGACACACACACACACACACACACAGAGAGAGAGAGATAGACGTAAGAAAAACATTAAACTGTAAAACTCTTAAACAAATTTTGTTACACAATAATATATAATAAAAACACAATATTTTCCTTTTTCTTTTTTTCTAAGAAAGTCTGACAAATTTGTGAGCTATAATAATATTTTATAAAATAAATAACTTAATAAAAAACAAAAAAGATACACAAATTTAATTAATAAACTTCGAGGCAAAAACAAACAAACAAAACCCCCAAACCCCAAAATTCTTAAAGAACCAGGAAAAATGTTGGGACAAACTTCTGCCTAGAAGCCAGATGTGAGGCTTCAGCTGCACTGTGGTGAGCAGATGAAGTATGTTGGCTTATTTGTGGACTATTTCATGTAAAGATTTGGACTCTTTGTTACTGTTTAAAACCAATGTCTGCCATGTCTGCCTGCTCTCTCTTGTGCCTTATGACCTCGTGTCTGTGTGCACTGTTCCCTGGAATAGGCTTATAAGCAATCATGAGACAACACCCAATGCAGCAGATGATACAGATGTTTTAAACTGATAACATCGTTGATAACAAACGAACCTTTAAAAACTCTTACTTTTTTTTTTCACCACTAATATTGGAGATATAAAACGGCCACGTAACACACCCTGAAGGAGCTTCTCTCCTGAGGCATTAGGTATGTATACTTTAGATAACAACACTTTGACTTTCTATATATGTGGTAAGTAAAACAAACATCTGGAAATTCACAAAACACGGTGCTAAAACACACAGGAGGACCACATTCTTAATTTGAAATCGCCAACCGTCCTTCTACCACTCTGTTTGCCTGCTTTTGAAAGATGACTACCAAGGATGAGTTGGGATGTAGGCTCTGCACAGATTCCAGACAGGAACAGCATAGTGCATATATACAACCACAAAAAGGAGTTGCTAAATTCTTCTCTCAGAAAAATCTTAAAGGCAAAAAGTGGAAATCTATTTATTTCTCAACTATCCAACATACTTAAATATCAATAAGCTTTAAAGAAAAACACTTATTTTTAACTCAATTAAAAACATGCTTTTAATTTCCTATCTTTACTTCTTTCTGCATTTGAGTGATGCTTTCTTCAACTGCTCGTTTTTGGAGAGAAGGTGGTTGGGGAGAAGATGAGAGACCTCAGCAAAGTTGAATACACAGGACTCTAATTGTAAGCCATTTATTTCTAGCCTTATGATTCACCTCTGAGGCAAGCCACCATTTCCATACTTGAACCATGACAGTCTGGGGTGTTATTTATCAGATATCCTCTCACTCATGAGAGTTTCGGGGCTATGACCTTCACCTGACCTGATGACCTTGGGAGTGGCTGTATGACTGGTATGCAGGAATGAGCATGCTCCAGGCAGAGGCTTGGTGGGCACCTGTATCATTGACTGACATTTTCACCATAAGGACATTTGCCCCCTGTTAGCTGGACCTGGACTCACTTCCTAGGCTGTGGTCATGCCATACAGTTGGGAAGCACAGAGAAAAGGCTGTGCCTTGTGTGAATCAGCAAAACTCCAGTTCATTAGCATGAAGCGGAGACTTGGATAACGTCTTGTATAACCAGCTGCATTCAGGGATAATTTGTTACACAGCATGCCATGATTGAAAGCTAGCTAACAAAAACCCTCTTCTGTACACTGAAAGGGCATTTATAGTAAGACAACAAGCATTTCATGTCTTTGCTCAGAAAGTACCTGAATGCCTACTATGTGCTGCTTGTGCTGTGTTGTGGAGTGGAAATGATGAACTAACCCAAACCTGTGGCCATGAAGACCAGAGGACAGGCTTCCACCAGATGAATGCTGTTCATGAGTAGACTCTCAGACTTCCCTAAAACATGGATGGAGTGATACAGCTTCTCTTTTGTCTACACCTACACACTTCTGGTCTTATCTGAGGGCAGCTTTATCAGGACTTCCAGATTGCGGGTGTGTTCTTTACAAAGCCTGACTTTTTACAGTGTGGTCATTAAACACCATTTTAAACTGACTGAGGATTGTGGAGAGTTGCAGCAGCTTCCATTGGGAACATATTAGGAATACAGGTGCTAGTCATACCCATTCTACAGATGCTAAGATTATACCCATTGTACAGATGCTAGGGTTATAGCCATTCTAGACATATCCATATAAAGAGCTAGGACTGACAGTATGAGATCTATGTGTAAACAGCCCTCTGTAAAAGCCTAGTGTCTACTCAAGGATGAGAAGTACCCTAGGCATGCTGAAACAGTCTCCAAGCTCTGTATTCCCAAGAAGAGACCCATATTTTTAAAGGGTGCAGTAAGGATTCTCTTGGAGGTTCTTTATATTTATTTAGTGTGTATGTGTGCATGCCTGTATGTGTGTGTGAAGGCCAGATGACAACTTTCAGGAGTCAGTCCTCTCCTTCCTCTATCTATGTCCCATGGGTTGAACTCAGGTCAGCAGATGGGCAACAAGTACCCTCACTTACTGAACCATCTATCAGCCCAGGGAGAGAACCTTTTAAGAATCACAAAAGAAGAAGAGTCCTCTTCTCATTGAAGTGGGGTTAGCTCAGCAGTTTATTCAAAATCAGGCTAGAATGGAGGAGTGTCTGGAGGCTGTCTTGTCCTTGAGCTGACCTGTCCTCTGTAGTGAAAGGGAAGAATCCATTCTTCTTGATGCCTTTCTCAAGAGACATTTTGACGTTGTGCTTCAAAAACAAAGAGCCTCTCCCATTCTGCCAAAATGCATACAACTTGGCAGAGCTGTAAAGGGGGAGAGCCCTACTTTTCAAACACTGATTCCATTAAGAAGCCCTCAGCACCTCTGCTGTGGCCTTGCTGTTTAGTTAATTCAATAAAGAAAACCTGTCTTTAATTAAAAACCAATAAATGTAATAAACATATTTAAGTTGAGAACCAACTTCTATGAACTTAATTTTCCTGAACCTGCTCCGTAAAAGTCCATTAAAATGTTCATTATAAAAATCCATGCTATTACATTTCTCACCTGTCACATAAGATCCACTTCAAATTCCCATGGCATACCTTCAGACTGAAAAATTGACTGCTGCCATCTGAGGGAGCTTAGTAGACTTCCTTGAATTTCACTGCATTGTGGGAACAGAGGTGGCCCCGATGTCTATATGTAAATACTCATCTTCATGAGCTAGTAGTGAAGCCCATGTATGTTTGATGTGGTCACACCCTCACAAGTAAAAGCCAAAGATGTCAGTGCATGGCTTGACTCATGCATATGTGAGTGTGCCTGTCAGGAGCGCTGGTGGCTTCTCGTTAATGAAAACTGATTCTATTAGGAACAATCAAAGCAAGAGGAAGCTGCCCTTCGCTTGTGTGTAATTCAATCCTGTGGACGGCAACCGTATCCATTCTACTCCACCCGCTGCTCCACAGTTTCCTCCTCATAAAGGTTAAAACCGATTTGTCTATACAGCTAATTGCATTTGAAATCATAGTAATTTGGAACGCAGAAAAGGTAATTCCCCTTACAATGACTTATATTTATATTTCGCTTGACAGGTAAACAGAAATTGCCTGTTGGCTAAATAAATCCATTAGTCATGTAAGCCTGCAGTTTGAACAGCTCTTTTCCTCACTTACAGAGAGCAACAAGTGGATTCACTCTCCACCAGCGTAGGGCGAGATGGGTCCCATTTGTTCCTGCCTCTTGATTTGAGTTCCACAGGAGCCCTATTACCTCAGTCCTCAGCATCCCACCCACAATCACTACCATTCCATCTCCTTAGAACCCAACAATACTCAAACGGACTCATTTCTACAGAGCCCTTTTCCATCTCTGTGGGGAATGTTGGGAAAATAAATGCTTGCAAAGGGCTTTGAAGGATTCTAGCTTTATTGGGGTAAAGCCATGGCAGAATGAATTCATATTTGCAGCTGCCTTTCAGGTCTGATACCACTCAGCCAGGCTCAACTCCAAATGACATGGAGATGAGAAGGGGTAACACCAGGGGGTGTTGGGGTCCTTAGTACAGACAGTCAAGTCATTAAGCATCATTCCTAAATAGGCAATTTATCTCTGTAACATAAAGTTATCACATAGAAGATACAGCAGGGAATAAAACACAGAAGTTGTAAAACACAGACGTACCTGCAGGGAGTTCTCCACAGAGTACAACACAGCAGCGACTTAAGATGATGGCATCTCAGACATGCTAAGCATCTGAGGAATAAGTCACACCCATCTTTGGTTTCTATTCTAAATGAAAGTCTGATAAATGTTTAAAATTAACTTATGTGGCTACCAGAAGAGGCTCACCAGAAGATTCGGAATGTTCTTCTACCTCACATTGCTGTCTTTGATCACTTTTAAAATTGTGTGTGTGTGTGTGTGTGTGTGTGTGTGTGTGTGTGTGTTTGTGTGTGTGTGTGTGCGTGTGCGTGCATGTTTGAATGCATGACCCATGAAAAGTAGCACCATTAGGAGGTGTGGCCTTGGTGTAAGAGGTATGTCACTGTGGGTGTAGCTTTGAGGTCTTCTATGCTCAAGCTCCGTGCAGTGAGGAATCTGGTCTCCTTCTGATGCTTTCAGACAAAGACATAGAACTCTCAGCTCCTTCTCCAGCATCATGTCTGTCTGGATGTTGCCATGCTCCACACTATGATAATGGACTAAACTTCTGTAACAGTAAGCCAGTGTCAATTAAAGGTTTGCCTTTGTAAGAGTTGCTTTGGTCATGGTGCCCCTTCATAGTAAAGGAAAACTCTAAGACAATGAATGACCCTCTTACTTAAGAGAAAGTATTTTCTAGACAGCTTTTATGAACAGTTTTTCTTTTCTGGTCATATAAGGGCTAGTCTTTTTCAAACACACTACTTAGTCTAGCACCTCCTCCTGGTTTTCAGTCTCTGAATATATCTGTTTAAGGACGTGATTCTCAGAGTACAGCAGCCTCCTTGTGGCCACAAGAAGAAGAGACACATGTTTGCAGCCTTGCCAACCTAAAGCTGGAGGTTGCTGACCTGGAGCCAGGGGCTTTTCCACCCATCACAGAGATTCTGGATCTGACCCTTCAGTCAGGCAGCATCACCTGAACTCCTGGCTCACTGCAGGCCTGGCTCAGGCCTGAGTTCCCTCGTTCAGACCATGGAGAGTGGTAAGCATGGAAGGTCTTACCAGTGCCATCCACTTGAGATCTTCAGATATTTCATAAGGGAAGGGGCAAGGGTGGAAACTTACACAAATTTCCAGAAAATACTATGGTCACATGTAGTTAGTCTTCTGAGACAAATCATTTGTTTTTTGTTTTTGCTTTTTTTTTTTTTCCTTCTGAGTTTCAGATGCCAGTCTTGTTAATTCTGGGGGAAATGCCCCTCCCACAACTAAGGGCCTTCTCTTTGTTTACATACATTTCCTCAAAGGGAGCATGTGGGAAAAGGTGTCTTTCACTGGTGAAAGCCTCTCAACTATTGCAAGGGATAGAAACATGCTTTGGGGGTATGCTAACCCAGGGCTAATGAAGCACAGAGGAATGCCAGCCCTGGACAGGACAGAGAGCTGGGCAGGAGCAGGGGGAAGAACTGGAGAAGAGCACCGGGGCGGGGGGAGGTCACAGCACTGGAGAAGAGCACCAGGGGAGCACAGGACTGGAGAAGAGCACCAGGGGAGCACAGGACTGGAGAAGAGCACCAGGGGAGCACAGGACTGGAGAAGAGCACCAGTGGAGCACAGGACTGGAGAAGAGCACCAGGGGAGCACAGGACTGGAGAAGAGCACCAGGGGAGCACAGGACTGGAGAAGAGCACCAGTGGAGCACAGGACTGGAGAAGAGCACCAGGGGAGCACAGCACTGGAGAAGAGCACCAGGGGGAGTACAGGACTGGAGAAGAGCACCAGGGGAGCACAGGACTGGAGAAGAGCACCAGGGGGAGCACAGCACTGGAGAAGAGCACCAGGGGGAGCACAGGACTGGAGAAGAGCACCAGAGGAGCACAGCAGTGGAGAAGAGCACCAGAGGAGCACAGCAGTGGAGAAGAGCACCAGAGGAGCACAGCACTGGAGAAGAGCACCAGAGGAGCACAGCGGTGGAGAAGAGCACCAGGGGGAGCACAGCGGTGGAGAAGAGCACCAAAGGAGCACAGCACTGGAGAAGAGCACTAGAGGAGCACAGCGGTGGAGAAGAGCACCAGGGGGAGCACAGCGGTGGAGAAGAGCACCAGAGGAGCACAGCACTGGAGAAGAGCACCTGGGGGAGCACAGCGGTGGAGAAGAGCACCAGGGCCCTACCCACTTCTGTCTGTATTCAGGGATTACAGCCACTCTCGGATATCATCAGAAAAATTTGTTTGTACAGTGGTTGGCAGTTAGTGCAGGAACTCACAGCTGCTCTGTGTCTAGAGAGAATAATCTACAGAGTGCTCAATCACAAATGAGACATATTTACTCCCCTCAACACACACACACACACACACACACACACACACACACACACAAACACAAAGGCTCAGTGAGCACAGAGGAAGAAGGAATGAAAAGAATGTAGGAGCCAGAGGCCTGGAGAACCTGAGCAAAACAGTGTCTTTCAGACATTACAGGAGCACTGTACCCAGGAATTCATAACCACTCTTGTCTGCATTATATCTGCATGAGGCGGAGCCAGCATTCTATCATGGAGGTCAGGGGAGTTTATACGCCTCTACCTGTGATTTAGGAGCTATGAACAGTTGATAGTATTTTTGCAGGGAAAGGTCAGTTTTCCTTAAGAGTGGCTCCCCTGGTAGGCTGACCATTGTGTCAGTCACCTGTCTCCTGCTGAAATAAAACACTACAACTAGAAGCAACTGAAGGAAAGAAGAGTTTATTTGGGCTTACAGTTGTTCCAGGTGATAGGTGCCCATTACAGAGGGGAGACACTGCAAAAAGAGACAAGCTTGGCAGCAGGAAGCTGAAAGCTCACATCTCAAAGAAAAGCATAAAGTAGAGAAAAGACAAGGGAGATGGGTGTTTTTAACTCTCAATGCCCATTCCCAGTGACTTACTTTCTCAGTGGCCACGCCTCCTAAAAATTCCTAAACAGCACCACCAGCTGGAGGTCAGGTGCTCAAATGTTTAAGACTGTATAGGACATTTCTTATTTAAACCACTCCAACCAAGCTCTAGTGTGGCAGTTCTCAATGTGTGGGTCAAGAACCTTTGGAGGTTAAACAATTCTTGTCACAGAGGTTATCCAAGACCAGTTGCATATCGGATATTCACATTATGATTAATAACAGTAGCAAAATTACAGTTATGAAGTAACAATGAAAATATTTTATGTTTGATTGTCACCACAACATGATGAACTGTATTAAAAGGTCATAGTATTAGGAAGGTTGAGAACCTCTGTTCCAGTGAATGGCTCTGCACCTAGGAGTATTAGGAAGCACAAATCAGAACCAGCGGTGTTTATGGAAATAGAGGACATGTGTGGTTTTGTCTTCTGCCCTGCCACTGTTGGGTGCTTGGCTTGAGGTAAGTGCCAACATGCCACTCATGGGGTGGGAAAATGCAGCCTACGATGTGGGAGGCCAAAGGTCAGGTTCCCAAGCTCCCAGACGTCCAGGAGCCACTGCAAACTTATTGAGCCAGGAATGAAGTGTAGGAAGTCTACAGACCAATGATGAGGAGCCCAGGGCTCCCTAACTCTTGGACATTCAAACCCTGCTGTGTCACAGGAAGTTGTGGAAATGTAGTTGTGGGTCCACAGGCCTGTGGCAAGACCAGGGCTAGGAGTTCTCAGACTCCGGTACATCCAGACACTGCCACCGACAGCCTCACAAGAGCCTAGAACAGAAGAGACCTGCAGGCTGAAGACAAGCCTAGGGCTGGGGGTGGGAGAGGGGAATTCCCCAGCTTATCTCATCTTCAAAGAAAGTCCTTAACTTAATGGTAGTTGTCTCAGAGTGCAGAGGGGTCTTCTGTGGGAGGTAACTTGTCTCTATTAGGAAAAGGCCTTCTCCCCATGGTGGTTACTGATGAAAGAGACAGTCCTTGGTTCCAAACTGTTTATTGATTGTTTATCATGGAAAATGGGTGCAAATTACCTTCTCAGGGTGGACCTGAGATTAAATACATTTTTTGTTGGAAAGAAAATATGGAAAGGAAGCTTATTGGCTAAACTCGAAGAGCCTCTAGATACCTCATTAGCATGGGAAACTCTTTTCTGGGGAACATAATCACAGGTCATGTTTTCTATGTGGAAAGTGTGGCATGTGTTCCAGACCAGGAATCTGTTAGGGAGGAGGGAGCCACCAATAGCCTCAGGTGGGTACCTGGGTTCCAGGGACTCTGACCATGCTCAACCTTACTGAGTTTCCCGGCATGGTCCACTGTCCCACAGACACAGAGCTAGGAGATGTAAAAGGATCGGGGAGGAGTTAAGGTAGTGCAAATTATCAAAATACATTGTGTGCAAGAATGAAATTCCACAAGCAGTTAATAAGATTTATAAAAAATAAAACTTCTACACTTGCCAGCACTCCAGACTTTTCAGATATATAAGCCTTTGCCCTTAAAGAGGCTTCTATAATATAAACCTTAACATGGTGTCATAAAATCTAATTTGAAATTCAGTACCACCGGGCATGTCTAACCTGTGGCTCATGAACACATATCATGACATAGCTATGCATGTAGCCCAGTATATTTTTAGGTCACAGTTTTCATGCTACAGTGTCTAAAGATTAGACACATTTGCTGTGTTAAGACGTCTGAGAGCCACAAGACAACACCACAGTCTTGAAATGTCCTGCCAACAAACAGCAGGCAGGCCTTCAAATACCTGTTATATGAATGAGTATGCAAACAATGGGGGAAAAATCCCAGCTTGGGTGGATACGCACAGACTATCATATCTAGTGTATCTGGGAAAAAAACTGTTCTCAACACATCTATGTGTTTACACTATTTCCTTAGCAGTGCTTCATTTGAGAATCACACATGGGAGGGGATGTTTCAGGCCTTTGTCTCAAATGTAAATTTTATCACTTATTTCATATTTGTTGACCTTGATTGTAGTCACAAGGGAACAAGCCACAAAACAGAGTCAACGAGCACAACCGGTCTTTAAAGACCCTCTGTAGAGTATGTGCCTACGAAAGGATGATAGGAAAGTTGGGTTATAGAATTCAAGCCTATGCCCTGCACGCTTTGTTTCGTGGCTCCCGAATTATACCTAAGTGTTGTTTGATCTTTTTATTCACCCATATAAAGTGTATGAGGCAGGAGAGAGATAAATCCATCTCTCACAGTCTCACAGTCTTCTTCCTTTGCTCTCCTTTCCCCATGCTTCTTCCTGCCCACCAGATCCTCTCCTGGCATAGCATCTCCTTCAATACAAGCCAACATCCAATACACAATCTGCTCTCTCATCTTTCTGGTTGATGTCCCTCTGACGAATATAGTCATCTATGGAAAACAACCAAACATGGGCAGAGGAAATAAAGCTTCTGGAGTCACCTGGAAGCCCTAGACAAGGAACAACATTGAACTGAATGTCACCACTTGGGGGTGCTGTGGGAGCTCAGAAATGCAGGCTCACTCAGTCCAAGAGCCCCAACTGCCTAAAAGCCCTTCCTTCAGTTCACAGCAGGCCTGTGTCCAGCTGGTAGTGTAGACAGCAAAACAGCCTTCTAGACTGACTCTCAAAGGAAGCCTGCCTGTTTTGTAAGTCTTTCCATGCTTTGGGAAGTATTAAAATTAACTCACTATATGAGCCAGTCGGCCTTCTTATTTATTGAATGTCCAGAAGATGTCCAGAAGATGAGGAGGGCTGATCACAGCCTTAACATTTCATCATGATATTCTGTGAATGAATTATACAGTTGGACTCATGTGCTCATAACTTATGGCTCGGAGCGGTGTTGGATTGTTTTAAGTCCCTTTTTTATCCACTGGGCATTGGTGGGTGGATTACAGAACTGGCTAGAGGCTAGAGGCGGTGGGGGGAGCTGTGAGGTCTCAGCTGGAGGAAGGATATTCTTGAATTATTTAAAGCAAGACTTATTGAACCCATATTGAATTCTATTTTTACAAATTAAAAAAGAAAAACAAAACAAAAACAAATAAGCAAACAAAAACAAACAAGGAGCTTGATGTGGATGTGGTGAGAGCTGAATCTTAGAGAAAAATGGCAACAAATTCAGGACCCTGGAGAGCAACCTGCTGCATCTGAGCTTGGCAAGAGCACAGTTTGAGAATCTTGAAAAGTGTATGGATTCATTTAAACACACACACACACACACACACACACACACACACACACACCAGATTTACAGTTTTCAACATTTTCTAAAAATATATTTTCTCTTATAGCCTGGGGATTTGTCAGTGAACCAGGACATTAAGAGATCCAGAGCTTCCAAAAGGGGGAGACTTTGAACCAAGGTCCTGCATATTTGGGGTGGGTAGCTGTATTGTTCCTGTTCTTTCATAAACCCTCTTATTTAGCAATTTTAAAGCTACTCTGTTGAAGGTGTTAGATCTTTGGGTTCCTGATGACTCTGAGTGTGGCAGTTACCTGGAAACTCTCCCCTCATTGCTTTAGAAGTTCTTCTGTGATATACCTCCCTGGAAGCTCACTTCAGGAAGCTGTGAAACTGAATTTCCAAGTGATATAATGCTAGTCTTACCTGAAGTGTAGCCCAGAAGTCCCACTGATTGGTTTTCAGTCTTTAATTAATTTGTCTACTGTTGACAGCCTCATAAGTATACTACAACTTCTAGCCATTTTCACATCACTGCCTTCTCCCATCTCTCTTCCACTGAAAACTTTCTTTACCCCAGGAGGCATGGGATGACCACATCCTTCTGTGTGTGTGTGCCTCCCTGGGTTTGATTAGAACTGCTGCACAAGCAGACATAGCACATTATTTACTGTCACAGTGGTAATGCCACTGAAGAAATATGTCCCCTCTTTCAACATCCATTAGCTACCAATAATCCTCACAAGGCATAATTATGTAGATATTTAAAGAAATCAACTGGTCTCATGAATCCCTTATGGTGTTTCAAAAGTCACAGTGTTATTTACCTTTTACTAATGGCTTATTTCAGTCATGAAACATACGTTCTTGACCATTTCCTGTGGCTTTTCGCATTGTATAGCTTCTATAGCTTTTTAAGAAACACTATATTTGAGTGATGCTCACACCAAAAGCTCTGTGATGTTCAGAGTAGGAAGTCAAATGGGTAGAATGCTCATCCTACCCCAGTGCTCTCCCAGCATCCTTTGCTGAGGTGATGGAATGGCAATGGCCTCTAGAGCCTTGCAGAAATGTGTTGCTGAGTGAGACTGACTCACCAAGGACAAGTTCTGGGCACAGGTAGGGTGGTTACCGAGCATGTGCATCCTAACCTTCAGGGCTCAAAATATCCTGACTCCATTGAAAGATTAATAAAGTAAACAGAGAAGGGGCTTTCCTTTAGGACTTTACCATATTTTACTGGTAAGGCCATCCATTCCCAGGAAGCTAAGTGTCTTGGAGAAACTAATATTGCATAACGCCACTTATTATAGGAAGAAAACTCTACTGGTTGTTTATCTTCCCAGAATAGATTAATGCTGATGCTACTGAAAAGAATCTAGCAAGATAATTTATACACATTTGGAATTATTTTATATAAGTCTGTGTATTATAAATATGTTATTACATATGGTCCTTTTTGTCATGATACTACACAGATCTCTTTACAGCGTCTGGAAGCTGATATGCTGTGTGCTTCTCTGCGCCCTTTGGAAAGTAGCCCTGCATTTCTCTTCAGAACAAGCTGTTGAAAACTTGCTCTAACTACTCAGCCATTTATCCATCTTCAATGTCATCCTGATGACTAAGAGTTGCTGTTAACTCCATCATTGGTGATTCTGCACAAACACTCTACAAGCATCTCCTTGAAGCCCTCTCTGTGACCCTGGGAGGCACCCGTGGCTCCAGGTAAGAATCTGAGGGTCCTGGCAGGAAGTCCTTGAAGGCTTCACCATTGGTGCCACACAATGAACACTTAAATGTGGTGTGTGAGAGAAAGCAGATCCACAGACTATATATACACAAACTGAAATCTCTTCACAATGGACCTTCCAGCTGCTGCCTCTCTGGCTTCTGAGCAGACTGAGGCCACCTTTCTCACCTGGCCTACTCACTGACTCTTTGGTGTGTCTTTCCATTGAGTGCAGGGACTTTCAACTATCTGCATCCAGACTCAAATCAAGCCTGCACAGGGAAGACAAAGACCCAACATAATGATATTCTGGTTTTGAATGTTATTCACAACTAGACTGCTTCTTGGTTTGTTTCTGCCATGGGATATAATTGCCCCTGGCTGCAGAAGGTGGGGCACACTCACTGGTAACATGGTTGTCACAACTCTAGACCCACAGGGCTCCCAGCTACTCCCTGCTCCCTGGAGGGTGTGGGTGAATGGTACAGCTAATGTGCTCACATGCTTCTATCACAGTTGCTTTGCTGTACATAACTGGTCTCCTGTACACACTGGAATGCTGAAAATGGCCGAGTGCATAATAGGTCTTTTCAGACATATTATATTGTGGAGGAGGTGAACAGATCTTGCAAAATATTTAGTACATGTGGCACATTTGTCATTTCCTATCTTTCTCCATAAATAGGAGTCAAAGTGAAGCCTGGGGCATGAGGTGCATGTAAGCTATCTGAGCTGGCCTCTTTCTACACCTGGGGCATGAGGTTCATGTAAGCGATCTGAGCTGGCTTCATTACACATCTCAGTTGCCCATTAAAGACAGAACCCAGAATCAGACTAATACATAAAGGAAAGAATAAACACACACACACACACACACACACACACACACACACACACACACACACACAACTCACAGCCTCGAAAGTGCTGTAGGCAAGATATTTGAACTCAGTTTCTTTATTTTTATCACTGGAGAAAGTGATTTCAGGGCCAGCAAAATGGCCCAACAGGTTAAAGAGTTTGCCATGAAGTCATGATGGCCAAAGTTAGTTCCTGGAACCCATACAAAAATCTAAATGTGGTGACATCCACGTATATTGCAATATTCCTACAGTGAGTTTGGAGACTCTCCAAGAAGCTTAAGTGCTAGTTAGCTTGTAGTGTGTAGAACAGAAACAAAACAACAGACACTACCTAAGAACACTTGCTGTTCTTAGTACAGGAGACATATTCAGTTCTCAGCACCCACGTGTGGTGTTCATAACAACTGTATAATTCTAGTACCAGGGGATTCAACTTCTCATCTTATTTCAATCACTCATGCCCTCTCTCTCTCTCTCTCTCTCTCTCTCTCTCTCTCTCTCTCTCTCTCTCTCTCTCTCTCTCACACACACACACACACACTATATATATATATATATATATATATATATATATATATATATATATATATATATAATATTAAGAGGCTGGAGAGAAGGGTTAGCAGTTAAAATCCCTATGTTTTCTCTCAAAGAACCAACACCTACATGGAAATTCAAAATTATCCAAACTCTAGAACCAGAGTATTATATGTTTTCTAGGGCCTCCAACAGCATGTGTTATAATTACATATATTCAGACAAAACCCTCATACATATACAGTTACATATACATACTTGATGAAAACTAACTCCCAAAGTAGTTCTCGTATCTCTACATGCATGCCATGGCACCTGCATCCTGTGACACTAGTAATAAAGGAAAACATTTATGATAAAAATTTATAAAGTGATTAAATATATCCCAGCAAGCCTTTTAAAGACTAAGAAATTTATCACATACTGATTGTGGGAACACCACCCTCCCATGTCCATCCATCAGCAGAGCTAACAGGTACCACTTACTTTAGATATAAAAGGTGTAGGCAGATTCAATGTGGGCTTGACCCACAGACATGACTTACAGACATAATCTCTATGTATCCTGCTAAAATAAGGTTTTAGAGCTTTCAGTCTGGTGGAAATGTTTATTTCCTGATCTTCTCATGCACCCCACACAACCTCCTATGTCTGCTGAAGTGTGCACGTAGGATGAGCATATGATGTGCAATTACTGAATCCGAGCACAAGGATGGAATTCTTGCACCAGAAGCAAGATCTTAATTCCCAAGCTTACTACCAATATTACCAGAAGTTCCCATAAAGAAACACTAACCAAATGGTGTTTCTGCTGTGCTCTGATGTGGGTCAGAAAGGAAAAGAAGGTAATTAGTCACGTAAGGAAGCCATTAGCTCAGGATGCATCATTGGCTTGTTATCTGGAATAGATAAAGGGATCTACAGAACCTTGCTCACTTGTTTATTTTGAGACAGGTTTTTCTGTCTAATCCTGGCTGTCCAGGAATTTGCCGTGCAGACCAGGTTGGCCTCTAACTTACAGAGATCTGCCTGCCTCTGTCTTCCGAGTGCTGGGATTAAAGATGTGTACCACCTCCACTCCCTGGCTCAGATGCACATGATTTAACATGAAGAGCCAAATCATTATTATCATAGGCTTATCACCATCCACAAAAGGCTATGAATTTCAGAGTGTGATTTGCACACTGTACTCATTTTGAAGCCTAAAAACGAATTTGTTTTGGGACCACACTGTGGTTCCCATCTAAGGGAGCTGGACCCCTCTTTCACTTACAGAACATCCATTTTCCATCAAACCTAATGACTGTCTGGAAGCTACATATCCCAAAAGCAAAAATAGAGACATCTTGAGAAACAAGATTTCAGGAAAGACAAGATGGTAAAACAAGAAACCTGGATTGAAGGGTGGTGGGGGGCAGATGGAAGGATGCTGTAGTGAGAGCTGATCTGGGGAAGGCAGCCTTTCTCAACTCAAGCCTGCAGGTGTGAGACTGAGTTAGTGACTAGGGTGGGTCAAACAGTGTCAGAGACCCACAATGACCTTTGGTAAGATCAATGATACAGGGCAAAGAAATGAAACCGGCATGGCTGAATGGAACCTCAAACACCACCGAGCAGCCGAGGTGGCTCCTGAGGCACAAGCTCGAGGATGGCTTATTGGCTCTTTGATGGTTCCAAGATGCCAGATCACACCCGGATGCCATTACATCATGGAGATGATTGGTGTAAGAGTAAATGGATGACTGCAGAAACAAAGAGGGAAAAGGAAAGGGCCTTAGTTATCTTTCCTGTCGCTTCAATTAATACTATGAATGAAAGCAACTTGGGAAGGAATGAGTTCATGTGGGTTACACCGAGGAAAGAAAGCTGTCAAGGCAGGAACCTGGAGGCAGGGACTGAGAAAGAGGCTATGGAGGGTCTCTGTTTATTGGATTGGTTCCATGCATTTCTCAGCCTGTTTCTTCATACCACAAAGGACCACCATCCAACCCACAGTGGACTGTGCCCTCCCACATCAACCACACATCAAGAACATGTCCCACAGGCTGGCCTACAAGATAGTCTGGTGGCTGATGGGAGAATTTTTTCAGCTCTTGTTCTAGGTGATTCTAGGTTGTTCTGAGGTGATAAAAAAAACTAACCAATACAGGGATTTAAAATGTGTTACATCATCTATGTTGTACTATGAGTAATGTGTACCAAAGGTAGCTGGGGCTACACGGTGAAGACATATGTAAAGATTCAATACAAGCCATATCTCAACTCAGATAAAAAAAATCAAGCAAAATATAGACTGACAACTACACGAATACACATACATACACGCACACATCCAGAAAAGGAGAGAGGAAGGGAGGGAGGATGTGAGAGAGAGTGGGAGTGAGATATGTAGGTTTGGATGAGAAATGGCCCAGTAGCCTCAGGCATTTAGACAGCCGGTCCCCAGTAGATGGAGCTGTGTAGGATGGAGTTGCAGTCTTGCTGGAGAGAGACTGTCAGAGGGTGGTCTTAGACAGCTCTTAGCCTTATCTTACTTCCAGTCCCTTCTCTCTCTCTCTCTCTCTCTCTCTCTCTCTCTCTCTCTCTCTCTCTCTCTCTCTCCCTCCCTCCCTCCCTCCCTCCCTCCCTCCCTCCCTCCCTCCTTCCCTCCCTCCCTCCCTCTCTCTCTCTCTCTCTCTCTCTCTCTCTCTCTCTCTCTCTCTCTACCTTGTGCTTGTGGTTGAAGATGTGATCTCAGCTTCCTGGTCCATCTGCTGCCATGTCCCTCTGCTACGATGGTCTCTTAGCCCTCTGGAACGGTAAGTTTAAAACAAACTTCTCCCAGGAGCTGATTTTGGGCATGGTGTTTCATCTCAGCAACAGAAAGATAATGAATGCAGAAGCTCATTGTAAATTTTCTCCAGAGGCGCTGGCTACAGGAGAGAGAGCACAACTACCCGTGGTACATAGAGGTAGGATAAAGGTTTACTGATGGTCAGACAATGCCATGTCTCCTTTCTAAATGACTTTAAGCAACCTAACTCTTTCCTAGAACTTCAGTTCCCCTCAGTACACTGGAACAACTGGGTACATGACAGTCTTTCATGCTCTTAGCTCTGTGGAAGCCACCGTGAGTCACAGAGCCCTCTCCTTGCCTTCAGAGATAACATCTACATAAATCTTAGGCTTTAGGGAAAAATAATGGACAATGAAATTTGGGGGAAGAGGCTCGTTCATTTTGACAACAGGTACAGGATAGAAGCCTGCATTGTTTGGCTACTTACAAAACCATAATTTGATACAGGCACAAATCCTAGGAATAGAATCACAGTCATGAGTAACCCTCCATCCACAGTGCCAGGGCAGTGCTATTCTGTTTGTCTGTACAACCATGTTTACAAATGATCTCATGCTTATCAATTCCATTCACACAGAAGAGAGGTCCAGAAACATGCTCAAAGAGGAGTTGAGAAATGACTGCTTACCAGAGGGTGCTTGCTCTCGTTTGCATAGGAGGGGGCACCAAGTAAGAAGAAGGCTATGTGACAGTTCACAGCAAGCCCTGTGAAGTTGCCAAAAGTGGAAACAAAGAAACAAACAGATCTAGGGGCACAAATGGGTGTTTCTTTGCTAGAAATTCAAATGAAGAATCCAAGCAACTGTTGGCTTAGCCTGTAAGAATTCAAGGACTCAAACATAACTGTACCAAAGACCTGTGAAGATGGTGCAGGCAGAGGCACAAGGCTAGACATCTTCTGGAAGGACTTAGAGTCTGACAGTGAAGGCTAAGAGGGCAGCCAAAGAGAAAGCAGACTGAACTTAAATAAGAATGCTGCTTTCTTAAGAGGCCTTGGGTAGATTAGGTGTGATCTTCTTCATAACAGAGACAAGAACACAGGGTTAGAATGCAAGGTGTTCCTTTCAGTGAATCCCAGTGCAAAGGGACAGAATGGGGGGTGGGGAAGAGGAATGAAAGAGAGAACACTTTATAAAAAAAAAGTCTCAGGTATCCATGTGTTCTAGAGATAAAGGGAAGGATGGGAGGCACTTACCTATGTCAACAAATTCCACAGGACAACAGTTAATATGAGGAGGGACTCCAGAGACAAAACCCCAAAGTCTGTCTCCATTCCTTATGTTCTTAGGAGTAAAGATTTAATAGAGCCAGGAAATAATGAAGGAAGACCCTGAGCACAGGGGACACATAGGCTAATAGTGACAAATGGCATTGGTGCCTGGGACTCAGGAACAATGCACAGGGCAAGAAGAGCATTCTGCATTCATTGTCACAGCAAAGAAAAGGCCATGGAAGAGGTGAGATGGAACAGGAGAAGGTGCAGCTTTGTTGCCCTACATGTGGGAGTAGAAGAGAAAAAATAGCTGCTTCAAAAAATATTCAACAGAGAGAGAGAGAGAGAGAGAGAGAGAGAGAGAGAGAGAGAGAGAGAGAGAGAGAGAGAGAGAGAGAGAGAACAATGAACTCTCAGGATACTGTGTTGAGGCCCCTTTCTCTCTCTCTCAAAAGCTTCCCTTCAAATATGCTAACTACTAAAATGTGTCAGATGACAGAGAAAGTGTATTATTTTGAAACATGGACATAAATCTACAAAATAACATGCAATTGTTTTTATTAATAATCCCCAATGTCACAAAAAAAGCAAAGCTATTTTTTTAAGTATCAGAGCGGGTGCTGTTTTTCTTAGAGATGTTAATAATGTCTGACTATGGGTTGCCTTTGACATGGACACAGGCTGCCAAGATGGGTGTCCAGCTCTGGTGTTTCATTTGGGTTAAGAACAGACTTCATTGGTAAAGGCAGGAAATAATAAGGAATGCCCATTTGTGTGACTGAGTCTATAAGGAACAGCAAGCCTGTTCCTCAGAAACCCTGCACCCCAAATGCTTTGAGTTGAACCTAGTGCCTGATGGAGTACTTGAAGCTCTGTGCTCAGTGACTGTGGCAGGCTTGGGACTAACCAGAAAAGGTCATTACTGTGACATGAACTTCTGCCTATACTCCAAAGCCATAAGATGTATATAGTTGAACACTACTAAGATCTCAAACCAGCCACAGAATAGATTCAATTCCAGGTGCTCCAAAGTTATCATTATGATATGAAAATATCTATGACATCTGTAGGCCATGAATTTTTGCTGGAAATATCCTGACTTACTCACAGACATGCTGGATAGATATTAGATGTAAGTGGGAGTTGTTTCTCTTTTATCAGATACCATGGGTCCCTGGTTCCTCTTGAGAAGTCATTTCATGTTTATGTAGAAGATGAAAGGAGGCAGGGCCTGTGGAGAAGGATGAGCTATCTCTGGAGCATAAATCAAAAAGATGTCAGAAATGGGGAAACCCAGAATTCAAGGTTAGGCTCTTTCTATTTCTATTAAACACACACACACAGACACACACTCACACACAGAAGCACAGACACACAGACACAGACACAGACACACAGACACAGACACACACACACAGACACACACACACAGACACACAAACACACACACAATCTCTGAGATATGAAGAAAAAACTGTATTCTTCTCAGACGCGAAACAAAAAGGAAATGGCTGACAGCAACTTACTTATTAGGCTGAGTGTGCAAGCATGTATGAGTGCATGTGCATGAGTGAGTATATGTGTGCATGTCAATGTGTGTGTGTGTGCATGTGCATGAGTGTGTGTATAATGAGACTCACCCCTGAAGTCCCACAAAGAGGATTTGAAATAGAAAATCCTATTGTGGCCAGTGCTGAAAACAGCAATGAGCGGGTGGAGTGCCCATCAGACCAGTCATTCTTCAAGATACTGCACAAGACAGGCAAGGGCTTCCATTATTTTGTATTTCCCCTGTCATAGGGACATTCAGATGACCTGAGATAGTTCCTGCTGGCAAAATGGCTCCAAGAACAATGGCTTCCAGAGGCACAGTGGACCGCAGAGTGGGTGTTTCAGAAGGCTTTTCCCACAGGGCAGCTGGAGGCTGTGGAGGAAAGTCTGTGTGCCACAGCAGAGGTGGAACCTTCTGAAGGACCCCATGCTTACACTTACTTTCAGTTTTGGTGTTAGTGAGTGATGAGGAGACAGAATGCTGTAAGAATGTGCAGCTTTTCCAATGAGAACATGCCATTAGGAGAGATTTAACAGCCAGGAATAAGGAAAGTATGGAAACTGAATCAGATTCATAGACCAAGGTCAGTGGAGCTGGAGGATCATGAGATAGTTGTTAAATTCACAGGCAAGTGCAATGTGTCCATGGAGAGAGGCAGGTAAGGGGACCCAAGAAAGAGTGACCATGCAACGTAAACCGGATGAAGATGTTGCCTTTTCTGACCACACTGTGGTATGAGCCAAAATTTACTCATCAAAGCCTGGAGTGTTTGAACAATGGGAGAAGAAAAGCCCAGTGTGCACAAGACAGGTGACCTGTCACAGGCAGCACAGAATGTCACAGCTTTGGAGAGAAAGAGATCTTTGTTAGCAGGAGTGATTTAGCAGAATGAAGACCTATTGGTGGCCTCCAGGGACCATCATCCTCAGGGAGTACCACATCTTTTCCATGGAATCTTATGGCTATTCCAGCTCGCATAGGAAGGTGTGGATAGGATGGGGCATCCATCTGTTGTCTTCCCACCTCAACCCCTTCCCAGCCAGAAGTCTACCATGAAAAGCCTTCCTTCAAAGCCAAAGATACAGCAGGGTTCTAGCTTTCAAACTGGCTATCCTAATTAGTAAGACTTGGAGATCCAAGGAGATTACTAAAATGTAAAAATATTCAGAAACATAAGTGACATGAAAATTTAGAAACCTTTATTAGGTAATAATGGCTCTCAAAATTCTTTCTTGCCCCCTGATGGCAGGAAGCATGAGCTAGCAGTATGGAAAGAATTATTCGCCAATATTCTCTATTGAATTTATATTTTTCAAAAGTAATCATGCTATGTTTAATTTCCTTTAGAACTCCCTCGTCATAATTAAATTTCAAAGCTTTAACCACTAATCTCTTTTGTGTTATTTTCCCAAACCACACAGGGAAACAGGAGAAGAATCCTTGCTGAGAGGCAGCTTGAGTAGGCGATCCTCTGCCAAGCTCCCACTGAGGACCCTGGATTCTGATTTCATATTGATTGTCCTTCACTTGGACTCTAAAGATGCATCTCACCTGTTTGCAATAAAAATATATTATTAAATTAATATAATATTAAAATACTTATAAGATGAAATACCACTAAAATCATTCGTCAGAACATAGAGCAATAATGTCAGGCTAGAAGTTCCTGTGTACAAAGGTTTGGATGTAGATGTGTCTTCCAGGGGTTTGTGTACTGGAAGCTCAGTCCTCAGCATGTGAAAGGTAGTGGTACTATCAAGGGGCTCAGTGGGAGGCGGTTAGGTCACTGGGATGCTACATAGGGAGAAACTAATTGAGTTTGCTTGTGAGCGGGGTTAATTCTTACAGGCCGGACTTTTGAATCATGGTTCAGCTTCTCATCTTAACATTCGATCTCTCCATCATACACACAATTCCACCACTGAAGTCACTTCCTCTAGGGGGGTCTTCACCAGAGCAACCCAGTGGGTATTACACCCCTACACCCCCAGAACCATGAGCCAAATAAACTTTTTTCTTTATAAGCTACCCAGAATAAGTATTTCATTATAGCAATGTAAAGTTGACTAATATACCTTTATGATCTTGCTCTACATTCATGCCATTGGCTCCGGATGGATACTGGCAGGCTATTAAAACATTTAGTTCTCTTTGTTCTAACCTAGTTATTTTTGCCTATGATGATTGAGTGTGTAGTATCCAAAGCTCACTGCTTATGCAGCTAGTAAAGCATAATGTCCTTCGTCTGTGACCACAAAATATTTCATGAAGCTCCTCTTCCAGCCTAGGGCTTCATGTTCTAGTTAGATCTCAACGTCCCTTTTGGTATCTCTGTCCCCAAATCCCTCAATTCCTGTTTAGGCACCCATGTAGTCCTGGATCCCTGCCTTGGTGGTTCTCAGATGCACAGGGGTCATAAAAGATGATTTCCCTGGATCATACTTGTATCTATGATGCCTTAAAGCAAAGGGATGTGGGCGAAAATCAGAAAAAATGAAGATGCACATGAGCTGAACCAGTTGGAGGTTGGTGGATGCTAGTGAAGTCTCCTGGCAAAAATCATCTTCTCTAAACTTTGCTACCAATCAAGGAAGCCTATCTAATCCTCTCTGATCAGGAGTGTCTCTGGGTTTGCTCCCATAAGTGAGTAGTATTTACATGGTTGACTTCACCTGCTTACTATATCCAACAATAAAACCAACCTTCATTCTGGGTCACATCCTTAGGGTAAAACATCTGACCAATTGACCTGAACAATTGGCCCAAGACCTGAGGTATACACAAACAGGAACACAAAATATTTTAGAGGCTGATAACTAATTTTCCAGGAGTCTGCTAAAGAATGTTTTAGAAAACTTGTCTTTCCTGGGAGAGTGCAGAGGACCCTGCTGCCTTAGGTCTTTGTTATCAGTATCCACTTTCTCTCCAAGGTTCAAAAGCTTTCAAACTCTATGCCTGCAGTATGCTATGAAAAGGTTACATTGAGCATGGATGGAGAAGGGCTCATGAGAGTACATTCTTACCTGAGGAACTGTGATCATTAAAAGTAAAGAGACAGCTAGTTTTATTCAGGGGTATGGCCCCTGGTAGATTGCTCATACTGCATCCATGCACATAAAGGTATCATTAACTGGATTCGAGGAGTTTAAAAAGAAAAAGGAGAGGAGAAGAAGTTGAGTGGGTATTGTCTATGACAAGGAGGAGGAGGGATTGAGGGGTGGGTATGATCAACATACACTATATATATATGTATGCAATACTCAAAGAATAAATGCATTTAAATAAAAATAAATGTATTTATATTACAATTCAGTAAATGTGTCTCCTCTCTCCTGCACACAGAAAGAAATACATGAACACACACATCACATTGCCCATGACAAACCTGGAAAATACAACCACTTACTCTACTAGCAACCATGCACTGGGTACAATCTTGATTGCGTTTTGTTTTCTTATGTTAAACACAAGCTGATACATTAATTTCACGGCCATCTAATGTGTCATATTCTACACAATAAAACAAAACAAATGCATTAAAGCATTAAGATGTCGAATGTGCTAAGCAGCCTGAAGCCATTCTTTTCTAAAAAGGCCAGTCATATTTGTCACTATAGTGGACCTGGGCTCATTTGTCATGACAGCTGATGGGAGAAATGACATTGGATAGGTCAACATTGCTGCTGGAAGAAAGTGGTGTCCTGTTAAGCCACACAAACACAGGCACTGATTTCAGGGAAGGCAATGTTTTTCTCTAGCTCCTTCCAAATTTGACCCTGCTGATTCACTCACACCCACGGGACCTCTCTTCTCAGGCTCTTTTCCTTGAGAAACTCATCACATATTGCAAGGCCCTCTGATAATGAACTACAGATGCCACATATCCCACTGCCTTTTGCTCCTGCTGCCATGACATCCCTGTCATGACAGCATCCTGGGACTGTGAGATAAAATAAACCCTCCTTCCCTCTTCCCTTTGCTCTCTACCTTCCTAACTACCTACTTACCTACCTTCCTTGATTCTTCCTTCTTTAAGTTGATTTTGCCCAGCATTTTGCCACAGTAACAAAGAAAGTAATCAGTACAGCATCCTAGGATACATAGGTTTCCTGTTTTAAGACACCCTTCTTTCCACAGTGCTGCTGGCAGTCTGTGAGCGATCACATTGGCCTTACATGGTTCCTAGGTTCTGCCAAATTACCTCATCTTTAAAGTGATCTTGGTGGACTATGTGAGTCTGACTGACTTCTGTTCATGCCTCATAAGTAAGAGTTCAAAAATGCTGGTATTCAAAATACCCATCTACAACATTCTACAAGTATCTGCCAGGAAACAGAGATGATCACAGATCATTAACGTACAAGCAACACCCCCATCACCGGGAAAGCGATTATTTCTCCAATTGTAAAACGGAAATTACATGGGTCAGAATCATGTAACAAAGTTACATCAGAATGGTATTATGGCATGAAAAACCCCAAGCAAAGAGATCCCAGAGACTCTCGCAGCCAGAGAGGCCATCTTTGGTTCCCTTGGTGACTCTCTGATGACAGACATCACCATGCACCCTCCCAACAACAGCCTGCTCATTCAGCACTGAGGAGGTTGCTCCACCTTTTTTTGAAGAGCAGTGCTCCAGGAGCATGGGCATGAGAAAAAAAAATCAAACTGATCATCTAATAAATCTGTTCTGCCTGCAACAAGCCCAGCTCAAAGTACACACAGCAATTTATTCAATTACCATCAATCTCCCACAACGTGATTTGTGGGGGATGAGAAAAGTAATACACAGAAAAGTGGCTTTGATGCTGATGACATTCCACACAGAGACATCTACCTCACCCAACTCTGAATCAAGCTGCTGACAACACAAACTCTGTATTGATTGATATCTGTACTGTGTGCCAGGCTTGGTCTTTTAATTCAAGCTATAAACACTAGATTCATTCCCATGATTCCTTCTAGCCTAGCCCATACTTTAAAAAAAAATAGAGATCTTTTAATGCTGAGAAGGGAATGACGTGAAATGCTAGCATTACTTCCTCTCCTGGTCACAGGGTTCACAGGTGAATGCTCAAAAGCAGAACTCAACCAGGAATTGCTAGAGGCAAGAGGCCATGAAAATTCAGGTTCCCAAGAGCTGTCTACGTTTCTTTTTAACAGAGGCACATCTTTCCATTTTGAAGTAATTTTTAAACCTAAAATATTTTCCAAGAAAGTGGCTTCTTCGATATCTACAGTTGATTGAAGATAAGGCTTCACATATAATAACTCCATGAGACAGAAAGCAGAGCTCTGTGAGATTGTGAGACACAAAGGGTTGTGGGAAAACATGCCCTTATCATTATTTTTAAAATGCAGGTATAAGGGAGGGGAAAAAGAGGCAAGAGGGGGATGGAGATGGAGAAGGGAGGAAGGGAAAGAATAGAAGAGGAAAAGCAGGGAAAAGAGGAGGATGAAAATGAGGAGGAAGAAGAGGAAGAGGTAGAGGACAGAAGAGAAGCAAAACCAGGGAGGAAGTGGGGGAGGATAACAGAAAAAGACTCAGTACCTGTCCCAAGAGACTTCAGTTCTGCTTCTTTTAGTGCTAAGTTGGAGGCATGGGTGCTTAGGGTAAGCTTTCCCACAACCCCTCATGGCAGAACCAGGACAGTGTATTATAGATTCTCTACAGGTCCAGTCATAGATGGGTAAGGATTAGATGAAACCCAGGGATTAACACCTAGTATTGAGGAGCCAGAGGTCAGCCAGGCTCTAGGACCTGTATCTGGAGCCTGCAGCTACTGAAGGTTTGTCTCATTGGAAAAATAGGAAAATGGTCAAGCTCTGACTCCTAGGCCAGACCACATCATCACCCATGTGCAAACTGAAAAGCAGAGGGCATTTCTGCCTGTGGAATCTTAGAAGGGGAGCTATAACCTCCCAGCAGAAGTAAATATAAACCTTCACAGAGTCAAGGAAAGGTGTGTTCTGACAACTTCAGTTAATCTTTGTCAATACAATAAAACATGTCCTGAGAGACATGTGTGTGTGTGTGTGTTTTGACTTCTTCCTCACCTGTGCCAAACATACACACACACACACACACACACACACACACACACACACACACACTCACACCTCACTTCCCCATCAACAATCTGTTTTCCTTGGGTCTTTGGCATCTCATTTGCCGAGCCCATGCAACCTCTTGTATTTGTCCTGCTAAGAACAAGTCTAATGATGACTAGTAGAGCCGGTTGTTTTTCTCTATATAACAAACACAGAAGTGGAATTAGGGTCATCACAGAGCTTCCTGTTCTGCTTCTTCCCCTGTCTTCTATATATGTGTCTTTAGAAAGCCTGGGTAGTCAACTGTGAAGAGGCAGACATGAGCTCCCTCCTTTTAGATTTTAGCTGGGTTTTATGATTTTAGGAGATAAGTCGATATGTGAACTTGCCTGAGTCTCAGGACACATAGATAGCTGACCAGCAACATCTCTGGCTCACATATGGGAGGATTTTTCACATTTGAATTGTCCCCTGAATAAAGAGGGTGACCCCATCATCAAATATCTTACAGGGCATCAATAAGAGAGTCAGAGAGACGCTGGGATTAATGGGTGTGGGGGTAGCAGAAGAGACAGACAAATATTACCAGTACCAAGTGATGGCTTGTGCTCATCAACCTGACTGCAATAGAAGTCCCCAGAGTTAAGAAATGTAGCTCTGAGGATGAGCTTCCAGAGAGATCTAACTGAGGCAAGATGGCCCAATTTGAGTGTGGGTGATACCATTCCATAACCTGAGGTTTCTGACCAAACAGGGAGAGAAAGGACTATGCAAGCAGAGTTAGAAGTCACATCTCTGCTTCCTGATCCACTCGGATGTGAGCAGGCCCCCCACTATGTCACATCTGTGCACTGCCCCATCATCATGAGTTCCGGTTAGGATGGACTAAGAGCTCCAGCTGTGGGCCAGAATGAACCCTTCCAGCATTAAGATGATTGACAGGTACTTGGTCACAGCAATGTAGAGAGTAACTGATATATGCCACTTTCTATTTTACACAAGTGTGTGCCAAGATACTGTGTACCCAGTAGGGAAGGAGCCAGCCAATGACAGTACATGCCCAGAAGGAAGGAGACAGAATACCTGGGGCATAGCATGACACTGGAGCCCCACATCAGGGAGCTGGCTGGGCTGGTTTGCTATGCAAGGCTTCTCCTAAAGTTTTCCTAATTTTATGTGAGGAAGTGTGTAGGCGTGGCTGAAGGACCAGAAGAAGCACTGCTCTTCCCTTATCTGGGTGCTTCTCATAAGCAGAGGGGTACAAATCCCTTTCCTGGAGCCACCCTAACTGGAAAGGAAAGTCAATCCCATTTGGGAAAGTCACCCCACCTTGAGAAGATCGTCCCACATGGGAAGGGTTTACCCCACATTCAGAGGATCATTTTACATGATGAGGAGACATACCACATAGAGATGAGCCACTCATTTGAGGAGTTTCACTCCACTCAAGGAGGCTATTCTATCCCACCTGGGGAAGTGTCATCTCACATGAGGAGGGGTCTCCTGTGTAAGTGGCCATTTCACCCAGGCCATGGTTCCAGGATTAAGGAGGTGTCCTCTGTGGGAGTGAGATTCTGCTGTAGCAGAGCATGTACCGATGAGCCTCTATGTCCCAGCATCTTCCATTCTGTGAGGATGGATGGGAACTGAGTTAAAGGAACCATGGACAACTTATCTGTAGCTGAATAACCCCTCACAGGCTAAGATATGAGACTCCTTGTGTGACTTTCTATCCCTTAACCAGAAGCATAGTCAGTGTTCACTTGACTACAAAATGCTGTCATGAGGCATGTGGGTGTTCATAATGACCACTATCAGATAGTTCTTAGACCCTGAGCCCTCCCCAAGTGTGAAAAAAGATAAACACAGGGTCAACCCTTCCAGAAATGGCATAGTTCTTATCTTCCTGTGTTCCTGGCTCTTACAGGGAGAGGCCCTGGCATGCTTAGTCTCCTCATGTGTGCCTGATGCTTCCCATACACAACAGGCATCTTCCAGGTGGGCCAAGGATTCCTAGTGAGATGGCCCATAGCTGCTTTTATCATCACATTCTGCCGCAGCATCAGGGGTGGGGGCAACTTACCACATACCTATGTAATTCACCATAGAGTTGTGTCTTATTCCAAGCTTGACCTTTGCCCTCCACCAAGGCACAGACCATCTTAAGGATGCGACTTCCACTTCCTGCCATGTCTCTCCAGCCATTACCCTGTGCTCACAGGATCCTGTTGTTCTTACCTGCATACTGCACGGCTGCTGCCTGAGCCAACTGAGGTCAGGGACTCTCTATGTCCCTACCCCTTGTACTGTTCAGAGCCCTGGCCATGCTGGGAAGGACAGCAGTAATAGAGCATCACTGAACTGCCCAGAACACAGCAGTGGCTACATAACACAGAAGGTTCTGGATCAAACTGGGAGGAATAGCTTTGCTGCTCTCAGTGACTGTCACTCCAGGCTGTTCTGTTCACAAGTGCCATCTTCAGACAAAACAGGAGCTGACAGTCTTGTGAGCCACAAGGGCTCAGAGTCAACACCCAACACCGGTGTGCTTTCTGCTTGTTCAAGTCCCTCCACATGTTTACATTCCATAGTAAACATCTAAGACTCCGTAACGGGTTCTCTATGGGCAATACTGGCAAGAGTTTCATCTGAAGACAAAATTTAAGCTATGTGCAGAGAATTCAAGACATAAATAAAACAAGCCAAAGCTCAGCTCCACGTCTTAGAGAGTATGATCTGCTCCATGCGGGGCTGTGCGTCTAAAATTTCATCAAGTCAGCATTGAAACACATGCTGTCAATTGCTGTGTGCCTCAAGATGTGTCCAGTGAGAGCCACTAAAGTTGTTTGTCCCCTGCATGGCTTCAGCAAAACCCATCTAGTACCAGAATCTGAGATAAAAGAGGTTCCCACTGGAACCAGCAAGCAGGGCAGCAAGGATCTTTATCTGAGGTCCCACAAAGGCCTTTCTCTGGCCTCCAGGAAGGCTGCATTTTAATAGACTATCATCCATTATTACCCTGGCTGTGGTTGCTCAACAAAGGTTTTACACAGGAAGAAAACAGAAGTGGGGGAGAGCCAATGTGGTCATTATTTGCCAGTATTACTAAATCAATAACAACATTATCCTGAGAATTTGACACAGCCACATTATAAAGGTGTTTATTCTTCACACAAGTCTTTAATGACTGTGTTCACTGGAGAGAGAATTTAGAAAACAATTCAAGTACTTTAGATGGGCTCCTGGCCTCATAATAAACCATCTCTGGGGACAGAATGATAGCCATCCAAGCCAATGACACTGTGCACACCAGCGATGGAGCTAGGGGCTGCAAATTAAGAACAAAAAGAAGGAACATGGTGTAGCCCCAGACATATTTGATGGTGGCTGAAGGGAATGAACGTGTCTGGCCTTAGACAGGATATTTGCTTTTCTTTTGAAAACACTGTGTTATTCACAAAATTAAATTGAAAAAGATAACCAGCTCTTAGCAAAGTGGGCCCAGGTAAGAAGAGACGGCAGCATAGATGCCATTTTCCTCTGCAGATTATTAATATTAAGTAGACACATCACAGATAATAAATGCTAGGAACGTGTGCATCATTCATCTGCGTATAGAAGCATTTTAAGTAGCTTTTTTTTTTTTTTTTTACTTTATTTTTCACGTGCTTTGCCTGAGACCTCTTTCTGAACCTGCTTTAAGGGCTGAGCATGAGGATTTGAAGATAAGGCTCCAGTGAAAACTGGAGCTCTGGTGTGGAGATGAGGGTACCATTCTGAACTCTTTCCTATTCCCCAGGATTACTCTTAATTAAGAAAGAACAGGCTCAGGAGGAGCCCTGGGTCTGAGTGAGCGAAACCCCCACTCTACATTCTGCTCATGCAAATGAGCGCTCAGCCTGCTTCTAATGAGCTCAAGTTCACCTTGATTTCCTTTGAGCATAAAGAGCAACAAATGCTACTTTTAATATCACAGTCACCCTGTGCCCTGAGCATGGGAACTGCCTGGAGGGTTCTCGTGAGTGATGGCATCATGGTAACCATGGTACTTAAGGCCCAGACACACTGGGATGGGAGTGCTGGAAGACTGTGAACTATTTCCTGTTCTGGCACTGAAACCATTGTTTGTCTTGACTCCAGGAAGAGTTTCTGTCAGTTTTTCCAGGAGAACAATAAAGCTGTGGTTTAAGTCCCTTTGTAGGATGAGTGAAACTTACTGAATGAGCAAAAATGGCCTCTGCATTTGCTCTCATTCCTTTTCAGTGACTTGCTCCATATGTAACCCTAGTAGGCATTCCTCATTGAACATGTAACTCCTGAGAATACAAGCAGGAGCCAGGCTGTGTTCTAAGATGCTGTAGTGGACCAGACGGGTGTGCACTGACAATGTCAAGAGGGAACAACCTCTGGATGAGATTGATGAACAATATAGATGAACAATCACCTAGTTCAGGTGTCTCATAACCGGAAGGGAGGCATTCAGTGGCACACCCGAGGTGGGTGACTACAACCCACCCTGCTTTCACCCCCACATACGGTGTGTGGCTGCTCATCAGAGCATGTACAATAAGGGAAATATAACGAGAGGAGAGCCTCCACTGCAGCACGGCCTAGCTATGTCCTGTCTGCCCAGAAATGGGGGTAAGATGGGGGCAGGAACTCCAGCAGGCAGAGAGGAGCAACAGACTATTCTTCTGGAGCTCCTTACTCTCTCATTACATGGAGAGACAAGGGTTTCGTGGAAAACAGTTGTCCAGTGTTTCATTTAATGGAGTTCAATGTCTAAATGTGAAGAAACTGTATCACTGTGGAAGCAAATGCTCAGACCCATCAGCATTGTGGACCTAGGTGTCAGCGACACTAGGAAGGCATTCGGTGTGAAGAACTGCATGTCTTGGTCTTAAGTGGGAGCCTATTCAGGTTCTGAGCAAGGACAGCACCCTTCGAAGGCACCATGGGGACCTGAGCAGAGGTTTAGGTTTCAGGACAATGAGGACATTAAGCTGCCTGTGACGAAAGCAGAAGTGTTGACACCCGTGTTGTTTTGCCCAGAATGGGAAGGCAAGCAACAGCACAGCTGTAGCTAAAGATGAGGGTGGCCTTGAGCTAATATAGATTTGAAGCATTATGGAGCTGGGAGAGGATATCTCTCTGGAGAATTGTGTGCTCCAATAGCCAATGTTCTGTACTCTATAGCTCTCATACTATTGAGGGAAATAAAAAAGAACCTGTCTGTCAGGGTCTCCTTGTCTTACCCATGATTAACAAAATTCCCCAAATCCAGTTTAGTTACTGATGCCTTTCTGGAATCAGACTGTTTGTGAGAGAATCGGAAGAATGGGGAGAAAGATGCACAGGCCAGGGTAAGCCCAGCAGAGTTGGGGCACCTAACTTGGGGCCAGAAGTGGGTGGCCCTTCACCTTACCTTCCAGTTAGACTCAGTTCCAAACAAAGCTCAGACTTCCTTCATTTACAGTCCAGGAATCAAGCACTTACTTGAAAGGGACTTAGAAGACAACCTACGATTTGACCCTCTTAAAATCTGAGTGAATTTCCTGGGTGAATAGAGGAAGGAGGGAGCAGGAGAAATTGGATGCATATCAAGATGGGAGGCCCAGACTGGAACACAGAGCAGTGACTCAGAAGAGAGATAAAGGCAGCCAGCATGCTCCAAGCTGTCTCCCTGTAGACAGTGTCCTCCCATGCTTGACCATCTAACTCAACTTCCTCTCTTAAGGACACTGGAGTCCTTACATTTTAAAGAGTTTTTTAGACATGGGGGTTTAAATTTTGTATTTAAATGTATAAGCATGTCGGTGACATATGTACAGGTGTCTGCAGAGTCTAAAAACCTCCTGAGCTGGAGTGACAGACTGTTGTGAACTTAAATGATTTCTGATAACTGAATTTTGTTTTTTTCTCCACCTTTCCCACCCCTGAACCTGAAGATTTTGTAGACTAGGAATATGATTGGTTCATTTATGACTTACCCTAAACTTTTCCCTATGAAAGAATCAGGATACTACAACATATATGGCACTGAGAGCATTACAGATCAGAGTGATTAGAAATGAAGTCTAACTTGTGTCCCTAGTCAGACAGGGCTGTGGGTGGCCATATTTACTCTCTCACTGACAAACCTAGACAAGACTTACACAATAGGCATTTCAGAAATGGATTAGTGGATTATAGACAAGGCAGCATCTTGGCCTGGGGAGAGAAGGAAAGCACAGATGCCACCCTATATACCAGCTTTCTGCCCAGGGATGCTTTCAGCCTGTGGCATGGACAGGTGCAGTGATTGATCGCACAGCATCAGGTCCACAGAGGGAGGAGCAGAGATCAGAAAGTCTGCCAATGCAGCTGGAACAGCAGCACTAGTTACTCCTGGATGCAGACACACAATATCTGCACAAAACCCGAAAAGAAGCTGCATGGACTGAGCTGTCAAATCAGCAAAGTAATATCACACACACACACACACACAGACACACACACAGACACACACACACACAAACACACACACAAACACACACACACAGACGAACACACACACGAGCAGAACATAATTCCTCCACTGAAACTTTAAAATTTCTGAATCTATGATGTTCTCCAGTCACCGTAAGTAGAAGAAAAGAATTCTTCTGAAGAATGGAGCAGAGATGGGCAGTATAAGTTTAAGACCTCTGTAGCGGCCATCTCATGGTACAATGACTTAAAAGAAAAGGTGTACACAACAACTTTCATTTTCAGTTGGGTTGTTCATCTTCTGTTGTGTTTCTCATAGGCTAAATATAAGTTCCTGGCCAGACATAGGACTTACCAGATTTTTTTTTACACAATCCATACTGTTTTCTCTTCCTTGGTAGTGTACTTTAATGTAAAAGCTTTTACATTGCATAAGTTCCGCACGACTATTTTTGCCTTGTTATCTGTGCTTTCTGTGTCTCGTGTGTGTGTGTGTGTGTGTGTGTGTGTGTGTGTGTGTGTGTGTGTGTAAACTGCTTAATCCAATCCAAGGTCATCTCAATACTTTTATGGAATATTATATTTTGGGTTATGAATTCCCAGCTGGTTCCATTTCATATTTTCTTCTAGTAGTTTCATTCTTTCGCCTCTACAAGAAGGTGTTTGTTCACTACTTGTATAAGAGTGTTTCCTTTCAAACAATTAGCAAAAAGGAGCTTTCGTGCAGTGGAATAAGAGTAGACAGAGATGCTGACTCTCATTGCGCAGCCCGTGCATGAGGCCTCCCTTTGCAACCCCAGTAAAGTGACTTTGTGTTCCCGAGTCTTGCTGCCTATGAGGGCCTACTGTGTTCTGCTATTGTAACTTAGTGAGATGCTGTGAGAAAAGGCCTGGTGGTACCTATTTTGTGTTGCTGCTCTTGCAGCACAGGTGGGCCCTGTGATACTAGAACATGCTTCTTTGAGCTTTGGTGGATAATCCCGAGAATGCATTTGGTGACTTATTAGATTGACCTTAAACAGCAGAATTGTGTTCAAACGCTTTATTATTTTCTGTCATTTTGTTTGATGGTTTCATTAGCCATACTAACCATTGCTTTGCACTTATTTTTTAATCTACTTCTTTACTTTTGTGAGTCTGCATAAGAGAGAATGTGTGCAGGTGCCCACAGGGGCCAGAAAAGAACATCATGCTCCCTGAAGCTGGAGTTACAGGTGCTCCTGAGTGGTCCAGCATGAATGTTGGAAGAGCAGCAAGTGCTCTTAACTGCTGAAAGTCTCTCCTGCCCTTGTTTTAAGTAAGAGAGTGTTTTACACAGAGAGAAATGCCCCAACAGAGGAGATAATACATGAAATAGGAGCCTCTTGCCTCAGATACCATATTCTTAGCAAAAAGCAAATCAATTTTGATCATTTCTGAGCTTGTAAAGTTCACGTACTGAGATTTATTCTTTTAGGCCTCACAGCCCACTTTAAAAAGGAGCATTTTTCTCTTTATTAAACGATGCTTAGACTTCAGCTGCCCACTGTGCTGCAGAGTGACGCAAAGATAGAGCTCAGACTATTAACCCAACACACTACAAATCAAGCAGTGGGGACCCAGTGCAAACAGTATCAAAGAGACCCGCTTTCATTAGGCTTGGGATGTGGGCTCCAGGCATGCATTTTTCATGGCTGGAAAGTAGGACAGGCATCTATCTATCCCACCATATTTGGGTAGGCAACTACAAAAATCTCAGAAGAAGAGACAAAAAGCCTAGTGCGTTTTTGTCAGTTTCCTTCCTTGGGGAAGAAGGAGGAGAGATGTCTGTAGATCCAGGAAACAAGATTAGAATCGGCTAAAGGAACAGCAGGAAGCTCACCTTGCACCACCTTGCAGACCACTGCGCCTTCCATAGCACATGAGACCTGATGCCATGAAACACAAGGCATTCTCTATGGCACTCTTGGGTACTTACAGCAACCTCATGGTATGATGGCACCAGGGGACCTTGGACCCAGGTATCGTGAAATATAATACCCACATTGGGACCTGAGTACCCTTGCACACGAGCACACTCCATGCTACGGCAGGTGTCACACAGCCTGCACGCCTTCTGCATGTACAATGCTGTCACCTCTGATGGCTTCACCTTGAGAGCCCGCAGTCCACACCTTCGATCCTCGGCAGTTTTGACTGGGAAGGGAGCCAGCCGGTCCAGAATTTGAAATGCCAAATAAAGAAAACTGAGTGCCATTGTTCAGAGCTTGTTCTGCCAGGAACCAAATGGAACTGGGCACAAGCCTGGCACAGGCAAACCTGTTCTTAGCAGGGTTCCAACCCAATTGCGCAGTGGGGTTTTGTAAGAATTTCTAAACACTGGACCATTTCAATGACCTCAGCCTAAATCTCTCCAAGGTAAGAGCCTTTGCCAGTCATCACTGAAAAAACAATAAAAGCCATTTTTATAAAAAAATGAATTGGGGAGCCATTCTGAGCTCAGTGTTTCATCTCTGTCTACATCAGTAGAATAAGAAAGAAGCCGCTGAGAGCAAGACCTACTCCCGTGTTTTATCTTTTGCTTTAAAATAACACCAAGTATTGATAAGTGATAGGCTCATTAATTCACGAGGAATCACTTGAAGCAGCAGGCCACAGATGTGACAATAAATATATGATTTTGGTTTAAGTGATGGGTTTGGCTCCGACTGCCACTGTCAGATGTGTGGTCTGAACAGGGGGTTTTCTGGACTGCATTTGATTTTGCAACGTGACAGCGCCCTCTGGGCTTCAGCTACATCTGCCTATAAACCGCCAGCCTAGGATTGTGGATGAAAGTTGTCTGCCCGTTTGCTGGGGCAGATTGGATGTATCCTGCTTCAGAAAAGCATATGAAGCACAGCTGGGGGAGAACTGCAGTGGATTTGTATTCTTGATGTAGAAGCTTTTGACTGAAGGCAAAAAGCAGGCATTGTTCAAACTGAGTTGCCTTGGCCTCTCAGCAGCAAAGCCAATCTTGGGGCATGGACAGTCGGGTACTCAATAAACCCGAGACGGAAACAAATAACTATTTACCTGCTCCCCTGCCCCCACCCTTTGTGCACTTTGTTTTTACCCAGTTTTCCTCCCGCATTGACACTGTAGCACACGTTTCCCCTTAATAGCCCAGATGGCTTTAGGCAAACATGCTTCACAAGATGTCAGTTTCCTTAGGTCAGGTATGCTAAGTTGAACAGAATAAAGAACTATAAAGCTCTAGTATGTTAAAGTGTCTGGTGTATGGTTTGTATATACCCAGTGCTTCCGTGCTTAAGTTTTTATCACATTCTGGAAATTTCCCATGGTGGGGGCCATATCAGGGCTTCAGGGTCTGGCAGAGCTGACTCTGAGCGTTAAATGGATCAACGGGGATACCAGGGAGATTTCTGCATTCTGAGTCTAAGGTCAGCAATCCTCATTTTCTACCTCATCAGTAGGAGACTGGTAGCCAGGCTTTGTGATGACTTCCTATGGAACTGGGGAGGAGATTCAGGGATATTCTCAGTGGTTTAGGCACTTGCTTCCTCTCCCATGAGCCTATGAAGGTTACCAGGCCAAGGTCAATACATGCTAAACCCTGTTGTCTTCCAAGTCAGCTGAGTGCACAGTTGGAAACCTCAGCTGCTGCTACAGTTGGAGTTGTAGAGATGCCTTGTGCCATATGCTGTTGACAGGTGGTGGCTTCCTGGGCATGCTAGGGGCTCCTGATTCCCAGAGGGATTGGCCTATGCTGAGCTTGCTACCTTCCAGTAGGGAGAGGAAGCTAGTGTCAGAAGAAATACAGCCAACCATGATGAGCTCTTCTGAGGCAAGCAGCTGTTGCTTGAAAATATGAAAGAGGAGAGGTTCATTCTGACAGGATGCAGGGGATGATGCTATGTGCAGAAGGCCCTTGGGGCAAGGATAGGCTGGTTTAAGTAAGCAGAGAAACAATTTCTCTGTATAGAAGGAAAACCTAGCAACTTTCACTACTTATTGCTTTCTTCCAGTCAAGAAAGGCCCACTGGATTCATCGTGGTACTACTTGGCGATACAAAATACCTGATAAGAGGAAACTTAAGAAAGGAAAGTTTTAGCTCACAGTTCAAGGTTACACTGTGGAAGGTGACATATGGTGGCAAGAGTGTGAGGGACATGGTCACTTTGCATCCACAGGGAAGAAGCAGAGAGAGAGAAATGCTGGTGCTCAGGGTACTTTCCCGCTTTTATTTACTGGGGTCCAGGACCCCAAGCTATGGAATGGTGCCACCCACACTTAGGGTGGGCATTTCTATCTCAATCAACTCAGTCTAAAAAGTACCTAAAGCACATATTTAGCAGCCTATCCTAAGTGATTCCATGTCTTAACATGTTGACAGTCAGGATAACCCTCACACCTGCCTAAAATATCTGTGGTAAGAGAACGTGGTCAAAAGGAGAGAGAACATGTTGGTTCTGGGAACAGAGCATCAGCAAGGATGCTGAGAAGACTAGTTCCTGCTTTCTTCCACTCTACATTTTCAAATGGCAGCTGGGTGAAGATGGACTGGAGCCATGGCTATTGACTTGTACAAGAGATAGCTCAAGTCCCTTGGAAGGTGTGTCCTTTGGAAGTCACTTAAATTCTCTAATTCTGGCAGCCTCAATCTTGTCAAATGAGATAGAAAAATGGGCTCACTGTGGAGTCACCAGTATTAGAAGAAAACACCAGAGAAATCACAAAGATCTTTACTGTTTAGCTCCCAGTGCTTTGACGCTTTTAGCAATGAAAAGGTTGTTGGCATAGCTCAGAAATCTGGATGTTTTTCTGAATGTATAGGGTGAAGGCATGACACAGAGACACTACCTCAGGGTGCACTGGTCATGTGACATGTTATACCTGAGTTTTACCCAAGGGAATAGGGCTGAAGGGATGACTGTCTGTGTCCAGCCTGGTCATACTGTGACTACACACTCTACACACTCCTCATGAATTAGATGCTCCCAAGGTGTGAGGCCATAAAGGCAAGGGCAGGAGCATGGAAACGACCATTAAGACCCCATTGGGATTGGTGCCTAGGGAGCCACTGCCCAGCGTTCCTTGTGCCAGAAGAAATATATCTTTTGTGTTTAGCTATAAAGAACAAAGCAGCACTGGCCAAGAAAGTAAGCCACAACCACTATGCAAGACAATCTAACTACAGACACGGAAAGTCATAACACCAAGTGAGTGTGTCTCCTCTACAAAACAGGAACAATATAAATCTCTGTTCTATCATGGACATTTAAATAATCTGCTTATATTTAATGCATTTGACTTCCTGTTTGTTTGTGTGTGTATGTATGTATGTGTGTATGTATGTATGTATGTATGTATGTATGTGTGCATGTGTGCATGTGTGCATTTTTGTATGTTTGTATGTATTTATGTATGCATGCATGCATGCATGTATGTATGTATGTATGTATGTATGTATGTATGTATGTATAGTTCTTTCTTGCCATGATTATGTCCCTCCTGTCTACTCTGAGGAACAGTAGGTGATGACCTCCTTCCAGCTTCTCTCACACAAGATACATACCTCCACTTCCTAAAGATGGGCATGACCATCTGGGGCTTCAGAACTACCTTTTCCATTGTGAAGTAAAGGATGACAATCATGATCACTTCAAGGAAGATAATAACGAAAATGAGTACTGATTACCATTACAAACAGTCATTTTAGGGTCTGGGGCAATGAGTTACAAAGGCCGTCCAATTAAAGTAGCATTGGCAACTATGAAAACATCTGTATAAGCAGGAGTTTCCCTTGGGGACTTTAAAGTGCCATCCCCTGTGGTGTTAAGGTTGAAGTGTGAGTTGGTGCCTGTGCATATTAGTGGACAGCACGTAGTGGCTATAGAGTCATGAGATAAAGTGAGGAGTAGGGAAGTATGTCTGGGAAGTGATCTGCCCAGGAAATGATAAATGTCACTTTTATTTCCTCAGATGAAGGGATGAGATATGAGCTACACACAACCTGTAAGAACAAATACACAGCTTGGGCTGAGCTGTGTTTCCTTCTCTGTTCTAAGTATCCCTGAGACTAGGCCTGGAAGCTTCGAGCCTCGATGCACACTAATCTTCCGAGCTGACTGATTCAATTTGGCTTCTCAGTTTCACTTGGCTTCTGACTGAATTGCTCTGTTTGGCCTCACACTAACTTGGGCAATATGTTCTAATCTTCTGGCTTCTTGTCATCCTCTGGTTAACTCTGTCTTCCTTCACCTGTGTCTAGTTCTATAAAAGTGTCCTGGTAAAAGTGTCTTACACACAGACCCTACCACCTCACCCCCCCTTTCCCCTTCCTCTTGCTGCTCTTAAGTAGCCTGTCATTCCTGACTGTTCTCACATGAGTTGGGCGTATCCCACCTCTGACTCATTCTGTCAAATGTTTGTTTAATACATTACCTTGTCTGCCCCTCAATTAGACATCACTTTCAAACATGGCTGCTTCCTTCTACAAAATAACCTTACCTTCATTGTTAGGGATTAAAGTTGTATGTTAAAGAAGTGTCTGTATTCTAGGTAGATCATACTGTAATCCAGGGCATTTTGCATCCCGACTAAATCATATCTTTGGATATGATCCTTGCCAGAGTAGCCATGCTGCTGGGATGAAGTTCCTCGGTAGGAAATGATTAGAAAATGATAACAATGTTGCACAGAAAACGTGAGATGTGCTGCTATGGCTGCTGCTGCTGGCTGATATAAGAAAATGCTTCAGTAAAGAAACCTGTCTGAGATACTCAGGCCAAGGGTGCACAGACATCAAACCAGAATAGACGACACTTAACACTATCAACATCAAGTTCAAAGGGGCCTTTAAAACGCAGAGAACAAACAATAACCTAAAACAACTGAAGGCCCCAGAGGACATCAAGGCAAAATGCAAAGGAGTATAGTAAAGGTGGCTCTCTTTCTAGAGCAGATGCCAAGTCCCTCAGTCCTGAAGAATTGCTTCCAGATGACAGACTGAGAGTTTACTCAACATCTCTAGCAGTAGAGGAAGTCTCTTTAAAAAATGTTTAGAACAGATTGAAGTACTCCATCTTACTTTATTCTATATAACATTTGATGTCTGGCTGTCCTTTTCTTAATGTAAACTTATATTATTCCCTACTGTGTTCGATAAATATTGTCCATGTTCCATTGTCAAGAATATTCTCTCTAAAATTCCTGTTTAATATAAATATATTTCTTTAGACAGGGTTTCTCAGTGCAACTCTAAATGGTCTAAAACTCACTGTGTAAACCAGGTTGGCCTTGAACTCAGAGATTTATCTGCTTTGGCCTCCTGTGTGCTGGGATTAAAGGTGTGCACTACCACTACCTGATACTTGTTTAATATTTAACGTGGGAATTTCATCCTATATTTGGTTCTAAGTGTTTATGAGTATTATGATAGGGCACAATACGAGTGGTAACCAGACAGAGAAATTGTAAGAAGGAAAAACTAGACGAGGAAGAAAGGAAGGAAGGAAAGAAGGAAGGAAAAGAAAAGGACGAAGAAGAAATAAAAAAAAATTTCAAGTTCTGGATGTAAATAACTACAAACCCTGAATGTTAGACCAACCAACTTAGCTTTCAAGCTGGATGGAAAACTGGAAATAATTTTTTAAAGATGACACATATTAAGGCAGTAATAGGTTTTTATGATAGGACAAGGGCCAAGATAAGAGAAGTAATTGGGTGTTCCTGATCGATCCTCTGAAGACATTAAGGAAAAAGAAACATGAGCCCCATAGGAGACTCTGGACCATTCCCTGGGTTGTTTGATATGGTAGTTTGAAAATGTGTGGCCATGGGAAGTTGCCCTAGTAGTAGGTGTGGCATTGTTGGAATGGATGTGACCTTACTGGAGGAAGCATGTCACTGTGGGGGTGGACTTTGAGGTCCCATCCTCAAGTTCCACACAGCACAGACACAGCCTCCTCCTGGCTGCCTTCTGATCAAGGTGCAGAGCTCTCTGCTCCTTCTCTAGTATCACATCTACCTGGATGCTTCCATGCTTCCTGCCATGATGATAATGGGCTGAACCTCTGAAAATGTAAGCCAGCCCCAATTCAATGTTGTCCTTTATGAGTTGCCTTGGTCACAGTGTTTTTTCACACCAATGGTAACCCTAAGACACATGACCCAATGCACACATTTGATGACTAGTTTTGAAATACAGAGAGCTTTAAAAATTATTATCAAAAAATACTTAATCATTTTCCAAAGAGTGAGGGAGAAGCAATGTGAGAATCTTTCACAATGCACCCAAACTCATCAACCCCAGAGGAAAGGCTTGAGTAGAAAATATTCAGTCTGTTCCCTTAGACATGTATTTACCACAGTACCAAGGGGTGCTGAGCACAGTCTGGAGGTATTCACACAGACTGATGCCAAGGCTGGGAAAGCAGTGACACTGCACCCTAGGATCTATGGAACAAATGGGTTCTCCTCAACTTCTTTCTAAACCTCCAGGAGCTTAGGAAGACCTGAGTTTCTAATTGAGCTAACACAGCAAGACTGGAGCCTAGGCCTCCATTAGACTATGTGGCTACCCACTGAAAAAGGCTGCCCAAATTCTGCTCCCAGAGCCAAATAGCACTAAAGCCAAGTTGGGTGTATAGGGCATGCCTCCATAACAGAGTTAGTTACACATAGCATGGTCATTATCAACAGCTAGATTCAACCAGACAAAGTAAAAATGGAAAGAATTCCATCTATACATTACATTTACAGGCATGGTTTTATCCTTACTCCATAGGCAATGTGGTGTAACAACTTGCACGTGGTGATACTTATGTTGCATTAGATTTTATGAGCAAACTAGAGATGGCTTATAATACACAGCAACCATTTAAATAGAATTAATATTGTATTTGAGATTTTCAGTAATATAGAGATAATATCAAATGCTTGAGGGCACCAGTAAAGAACATACAAAAACAAGGACATGTTCCAGAATGGCCTGGGTACCTAGGTGATGATGACATTGATGCAGAGGGATGGGTGCAATTCTAGTTATCAAGGCAGTCCATAAAGTAAGGGTCTTCTGTCCTGGATCTCATGTGGGAAGCTGGGAGATTTGATAACATAGGGATACATAATCCTAGAGGCTGTCAGAGTAGGGCTGGTATTGTCTCTGCCTTGAGCACAGGAGCCTTCTCTGGAGCCTGGTGGCAGATTATGCAAGTGTTCGCTTTGGCAGGAGGAAGGGACTGCTGTTGACCGCCTTTGCAATTTCAAAGGTAGCTCGATATAGCACATGAGCTCACTTGCAGGCACTCGGAAAGATCCTGGGATGTTTCACAGATAGCAGAGGCCAGGCTGAGATCTACTTCTGCAGCCAGCCACTTAACTTCCTTTCTTGCTGTACCGAGCTCCATCAGCTAGCTCCAATGTGCTAGGTCCACCCAGCAGGATGCACCTACTGTCAATCACTGCTTATTCTCATCAGTTTCTTCCACCACAGGGCCAAGGATGGTGTCAAAGCTCCATCTTCAGTGTGACCCGTCCACCTACCAGGACCTTCAGCAGTGACCACTAGACAGGCTTCTGGTTGCCAGTTGCTCCCTTCTAGCCTGCAGCTGCTGGTTGTCCATCCAAAAGAAGCCCAATCCCTGGGCCCAGAAGCCACACTGCCACTGAGACTGGGCAGGTGGGGGTCTAACAGGTCACGAGCCTGTAATGGTCTAGGCAAATGGACCACGGTAAGCAATAGTAAGAAGTGCATACACAGATTCTACCACAGCCAGCTTCTGTGTCACTACAGCTACCCAGAGGGTGAAACGGGGTCCACTTCTCTCCCTGTGCTAATGGTAATCTACCTTCCTCTCTGCCGTGCTCCCTTCAGTCCCCCTCCTGAAATGCTTCCTTACCCCTTTCCAGCATCTCTCATCCCCCAAACCTATTTTTTTAAGATTACTTTTTAAATGTGTGAGTGCAGTTGTGCATGCTTGCATGTTGTACATGAGGTTAGGTATCCACAGCCACGGAGGCCAGAAGGGGATGGTACGCTGAAGTCCAAGGTGATAGTGAGCTACCCAACATCTCCAGTGTACAGGAGCAACAATGCTTCTTAGCTGCTGGGTCATCTCTTCAGCAGGCCTATTCTTGACAAGGCATGTGATGACTGGCTTCCTCTGTCTTTTCTTCCCTAACTACATCTTTCTACATTCTTGACTAATAGATGCTCATCTGAACACTTTGTTGAGTTCTAGTCTGAGTTAGAAAAGGCAGATTGAGGAAAATCCAGTAAGCAGGTCCAGGCAGTCCACTAAAACACAGAGCCTGAGGAAATCCCCTGAACAGATCTAAAGAGTTCACTAAAGCCCTTGCGTAGAAGGTACCAACTTCTCAGTCAGCCCAGATATTATTCCAGATAATTCCATAGGGAACAGAACTGTATCACAGACTAAATTACTTAGGAATTATGATTTTAGAATATCAAAGACAATACCTAAACATTATAGCCTTTCCTGCCCATTCCGGCTTTGTCTGTTAGGCATCAAAGACTGGAAAGGAATTTGGATTGTGTTTGATACTGATTTTCATAGAACATGGAATCAAATTATTATTCTAGGTTTCACTTTATACTCATGAATATAAACAAAAAGCAGAAGAAAACCTCATCTCATGACAAACCAGACTACTGTGTACTTCTTTAAAACTATTAGCAACCGTCACTGGAGCTACATATGCAGGAAGCTGGCTTGAGAGAAACATGCCCCCTAAATACCTCGATTCCTCTTACTCCAACACATCATTTGCCCAAGGTCACAACTTGTAAAAGGTCTCCACGTCAAATGTGATTATGTGATCCCAGAGAGCTGTGGGAAGAAGTCATGATAATCTCACAGAGGCAAAAAGATATGTTTTCAGCCGGGGTAGGGGGACTTCAAGCTGTGTGTGCAGATGTTCTTCTAAAGAACAACTCAGAGTATGAAGAAAAATAATTTATCATCATTTTCTATGAATCCAAAGTTCAGAGAGGTGGAGAGAAGCCTCAGTCTGTCGAGTATTTACCACACAAGCACAAGGACCCAAGTTTGATCTGTAGCACCTAAGGAAACCTTGGGTATGGTACACATCTTTTACCCCAGGGATGGGAGTTGGAGAAAGAAAGATCCATGAAACTTGCTAGTCACATAGCCTGGCAGAAACAGTGATCTCCAGATTCAGTGAGAAACCCAAAAAGTTAGGCAGAATATCAAAGAGGACAGTGGGCACACATGAGTATGCACATGAGCTCTCTCTCTCTCTCTCTCTCTCTCTCTCTCTCTCTCTCTCTCTCTCTCTCTCTCACACACACACACACACACACACACACACACACACACACACACACACAGCCATAAGCGCAGAAAACTCACCAACAATGTCACACCCTGGCAGCAGCTCCTTCCCATGGTCCTTGTCAGTTCTAGAGCTCCCTTTATATGAACTACTAAATCCCCAACAGGTCTCTACTATCCTGTCCACCTACTTCTTAGAGTCTGCACACAGCGGCAACAAGCTAGCAACTGTGAGTCCTTACCTGGTGTCCCCATGAGCCCTGCAGGAGGCAGGTGTTTCTTCTACTGTGGAGGGTTATTAAAGATAGATAGAATTACCCCCTGATGATAGAAAGTAACTCCAAATGCAAGTGTGCATGGCCAGTGCAGCAATCTGAACCAGAGCAGGTCTGAGAAGGCACTGCAGTTCAGATACTGGTGGCCTGGTCTACTATATTCAAGGTCCAGGATTACCAGATGTGTCAATGAGATTCCTTGCCAGTCAAAGTGTGGTCATTAGCACCAGTGCCCCACATCTCCACCCCTGTGCTCCTTTTACCTGTGGTCCACATGGCACTGTACTTTCTTCCACAAAGGGGTGGTCAGTGTTCCCCAGTTCCTCAGCCACTTGACTTGCTTGGATCAGTATGAGGGGAATGGGACCTGAGTCTCAAGAGACCTTTGCACACATTCACTTGCTGCCTTGAGCTCCTGCGGTGGACTTGCAAAGACCCCAGCTCCTAGACTAAAGAGGGAGGGGAGAGGAGATAGAGTGCAGGTGCGGCAGCTGGGATATCCCGGCACATTCAGCCTAGACCAGGCCACTAGTGAACTGTCCAATAAGCTGCACCACGAGAAAGCATGGCCAAGGACAGGCCAGCTTAGGTGTGGGACCATCACCAACAATGGGTTTATGGTGTCAAACTACTGAGCACCAAGGTTTCTGCAGGACAATGTAGGCGCCCAGCAGGCAGCCTACAGAGAATCCCAGCTCACTGTCAGGGGCTTATCAGAAGCTCTCTGCTTTTATTAAGTATTAATTGATTTTGAGCACAGCTAAACTGATGTAATACCATTTCCTCTGTTGAAAAATTCATCTTTGTTCGAAACTTTCATACCCAAGGGCTTAATTTCCTTCTTTAAATCTTGTTATCTGGCATTTGCACACTTAGCAAAGATCTGTAAGCTCTCCGCAGTCCTCTGGATGCTGTCGCTGGACCTGGGCTGTGTGGGAGTGCTAGACTTCCGCTGCTCATTACTGAGCAGAAGTGCACTACGTGTTAATAGCACCTTCCCAGTTCCTGCTGTATGACCTTCCAAAGGTCAAACAGACCTTGCCCTAGATGTTTGAAGAGTGTTCTAAGGAGCCATGATCCACTCTCTCTTCTTTCCTTTCTTCTTTCTCCCCCACAGGTCTTGCTTCACCTTGAACTCAAGCCCCTGAGCTGTATCACACAAGGGCAGCTACCCTGACATGTCGAGAGAAAGAGGAAGGCAGTCGCAGATGTCTGCAGTACGGGGAGGTACACTGAGCATTCCCTCACAGACAAAATGTGTCATCATCACAGTCCCTTCTTAGAAACACAGTGTATTCATCTGTTTTCAAGGCTTTAGAGAAATGCTTGAGGCCAACCACTTCATAAAGATGTCTCTTTAGCTCTCCGTTTGGAAGGATATACTCCAAATTAAGGCAGCCTCTTGCAGCACACATGGATGGAGAGCACCATGGGAGCAATGGGGGAAATCACATAGAAAGACAGGAATCCAGGCTTGCTTTTAAAGTACTTTTTTCCCAGGATCTAACTAAATTCAGCGAGAATGAATTTAATCATTTTGAGCATCTTTAATAACCTAACTTTCTGTCACAAAGTTCCATGTTTAGGGCTCTTTTAAAGGGTCTTTCTGCCTCCTGGTCATACTCAAAGCCCAGTCTCCAGCCCAGAATCCCTGCAGGACCTAGTACCCAAACCATGGTGTTTTCCATCTCTGCAGTCAGTCAGTCAGACTCCCAGTGTGCTCAAGTCTTCATCAGAGAGAAGACACCATGAACCGCATGTGGCTCAGTCCTCCCTCACCTCCTGCTCTCAGACTCAGAGCAGGTACAGTTCATATTCTGTTCTGATACTATTCCCAGGAAGCGGGTTTCCATCCCAAGAGCCAACTATGTAACCGGCTATTAGAGGTTTCACAAAGCATGTCTGTGTAAAGTTATCTGTCATAGAATGCTTGACTGCTCAGTCCAAGGCCCCAGGTTCAGTGTTGGGGGCTGAGGTGGAGAAGTTCTACAGTACTTCTGAAACATCTACATCACTTTAGGCATGTGACAAACACTTGACATACAATGATGATGAACCATGGCCAACTCCTGTGGGGGTTCCTGTATTTTAGAAAGCAGTTAATTTTGAGACACAAAATGGAGCAATACAAACCTTTCTGGTCTATATGAGTGAAATTGTGGTTGGATTCTGGGCTGTTTAAAAAGAACAGAACAAAGGAGAGCGGCATGCAAAATAAAGACACTCGTTGAAACCTTCTCCTCGGTCCTGGCTCCTTTGTGGTCCTGACTCCTTCATCCTCCATGAGCGCTTTATCCCAGAGCCTTATCGCAGGCTCTGCACTGTTCTAACAGGCAGTAAGGGGTTTATGGCCCTGGTCTGCAGGGCTATAATCTGAGCACCAGGCTGAGTCTTGGCCCACCAGAGTTCACGGGCCTGGCGACACCCCGCTAGGATTCGTTCTCATGCCTCCTAGCCTGAAGTCCTGTGGGCCAGGCAGAGCGCACACCAGAAGCAGCCTTCCTTGGGACCTGTAGTGTGAGGAGCGTGAGGAGCTACCTTTCCCTGAGGAGCAGAGCGGGCTCCCCCAGACCGGTAAGTACAACACACTTACACATGCTGTCTCAGTACGTGCAGTGAGCAATCCTACATGCTGTCTCAGTAAGTGCCGTGAGCATTCACGCACACTGTCACAGTGAGTGCACTAAGCACTCAGTATATATGCTCTAAGACAGTCCAGACTTTTCTAGTAGACGCTATTAACGTGTAACAAACAGAACCGCTGAGCCCTCAAGGCCAAGCTGAGCCTTGTGGGTCCAGCAGGGGAAAGGCATACTGGGTAGCTAGATAGATTGTGGAGGCAATAATTCATAGAGCAAACATCGATTTCACAGGTACTGGTTCCCGTGTTGACTGCAAGTGTAGTCACATAAGCCCTGGGAATGATCCTGAGTCTTCAGATTGACACAAACCCAGTAAGTCTGCCCAGGCTAGTTCTATCCTGGCCCCCATAGCTACAGCACTGGTACTGTTGGGGAAGGGAGGTGAATAGGTGAATAGACATACAAAATGGTCTAAGAAGTAAGAGACTATGAAATCACTATAAGTGGGTGCTATGAGGAATGATGAGGTCACATCCACCATGGGGCTTGAACACGAGCTTATCAGCAGGTTTTCATATTATCCTAGACCATGGCCATAGACTGCCATCAACCTCAGATGCCACATGCAGCGCCTGTGTCACATGAGGAGGCACATACTTAGTTCTTCACTGTGTCCCTACACTATGAAAAGAAATGAAGGTATTTCCAGATGCACATACTCAGGATAACCCACGGACACCGAAGCCAATGTTCCCGAGCGGCCCCTGCGGCCAGTTGTACCTCTCAGCTGAGAGCTAGCTGCTCCCAAGGCCAACACATGTGGCTCAGCCTTGAGCAGCAGCCTCCTCTACAGCAGCCGGTTCAGCTGTTACTGCAAGCTGACAGGCAGGCCTGGCTGCAGGCTGGATGTGGAATGTTACTGGGGGTTCTAGGAGAGGGACCAGCACTAAGAACAGGAAATAGCCAGCGAGCCTTACTGTCTGAGGGGTCTTATTTTTTTTTTTTTTTTTTTTTTTTTTTTTTTTGAGATCAAATGGTTTCTGGGGTATACCCAGAACCAGAGTGATGTCAAACTCCAGGAGGATTTCAGAGCAACCCTGAGGCCAGGCTGGCCTGCAAATGCAGGTTTGATTGAATCAAGACGTTAAAACTGAAGATATGGAAAATTCACTCAGATGACCAAGGCACTTTACGCAAGAGTAGAAGTGTGAACCTTGAGTAAACCTCTTGCCCATTACAGCTCCATGGCTTCAGAATGGCCACAGAAGAGGGTTCTTGCTGCTGAGAATTACAGAGATGCCCAGAGTTTGCAGATGGGCAAATGTGATGTTTTACTTGGGAGTTAGAATAAAGTGATTTTATTTTTAAAGAGACAATAACTATGTAGGAACTGACCTCTTGGTTCCCCCCTGTGTTTCTCTTTAGATGTTTCTGGTTGTTGCTCAGTACAGTCTAATGTGGTATGTTCTTGCTTTTCTCTTTTCTCCTCAAAGTTGTGTGGCCTGCCCCTGTCCTGCTGAACTTAGACCAGCAAAGACACAGCAGCAGAGCTCTTCTCGACTGACAGGAACAAAAGGCACTGGAGCCCCAGAGACTCCTGCATTCTGGTTCTAGAGGAGGAAAAGGCACATAACCAGTAAAAACAGCACTTTCCCTTCTTCTTTTCATTAGATAAGCACTGTATTTACATTTGAAATGTCATCCCCTTAGCCCACCCTGCTGCCCTCCTCCCTCCTCCTCTACCTGTCTTCAGGAAGGTGCACTAGCTCCCAATCACCCTCTCCACCTCAGTGCCTTGGCTTCCCCTACAATGGAAACATGTGCCCTCACTGGACCAAAGGTATCTTCTCACATTGATGCCAGACACTGCTATTCTCTGCTACATATGCAACTGGAGCCATGGGTCTCTCAATAGCACTCTCTCTTCTAATATGTTCCTACATGCAGCCCCTCCTCCCTCACACTGCCATCCCCAGAGAGGCCTTCTGAGATCCCCGCCTCTAATGAGCATTCCTCACCATTCCTTGTGCCTTCCTTTATCTCTCTCCTTAGCACCCATCACCCCACTGACAAGCATTTCTTTGTTTGCATCTTCTTATTAACATGTAAGAGGCGTTCGCAAGCCCAGGGAAGCACAGATGGAGGGGGTGCCTAGCAACTACTGCTGCTGGGTGTGTGACAAATGCACCTGTTTTATCTGATGGTCAGCTGCCTGTTTTTTTTTTTTTTTTTTTTTTTTTTTGTGCTGCCTACGATAAAGAGAAAGCCACAGATGGGTATGATGAATTTGCCTGAATATAAAGCAGGTGTTTGTGTGCATGAGTGTATCTCTATGCTTGAAATAAAAGACCTCTGTTCTGGGGAAAGAAGCTGGGAACAAGGGTAGAAGCCTGAAGTCATTCCCATTTCGAATAGTTATTGAGGATTTTTGGTTTTGGTGGGATTTTTGGGAGGAGGGAGAGGGGCTTGGTGAGGTGAGTATCCATGTGAGTGCAGTGACTGCAATGGCCAGAAGAGGGTGCCAGTCCCTTGAGGCTGGAGTTATTGGTAGTTACATGAGCCAACCGACATGGATGCTGGGAACGAGACTCGGGTCCTCTGCAAGAGCAGTGTGTACTTTCAAGCACTGAGTCATCTCTTCAGCCCCAAATGAGCATTGCTGGAACTGACTTTTAAACCATGTCTGTTCCATTTTTCCATTAGATAAGACTTTACTTAAAGTACAGTGAGTATGGGAAATGGATATTTAGAATGTAAATGCAGTCATCATCGGGCCCCAGTTTGCACTGCACAGGAGATTGCTGGGGACATGCTATGCTAAGCAGAGAGTGAACAGCAGCAGCCAGGCTGACATCAACCTGGCAGCCTACAGAGCTTCTGAGCCTTAGCCCATGCTGAGGTTTACCTTTGAACAGCCAGGCAAGCCAGCATCCCTGGGTGGAATCCCTGGGATGATTTACAGAGTCATGTGGGTGTCAGAGCACAAGTACTGTTTCCTGACATCCTAAAGTAGTTCTTAGTGTGACTGAATGGACCATCTGGTGTGGTGACACAGGAGACAAAAAGAACATGAATTTCTAATTCCAGGGGAAGCTCTGCTTTCCAAAGAGCTTGCCTTTGTCTTTTATTTTGCTATCCATGCCATGGTCTGAGGCACCTTTATTCACTAAACCAGCAGGCATGAGGGTAGGCAGTCCCTTTATTTTTAGGACAAATCTTTTGCTGGGACCTAAGCTTTATATTAGATATCAGCCACTCTGAGTTCCTAACTTACGTGTGGGTGGTTTCCATCAGTTGTTTGGGAATTGTTTGCAAAAATTATCTCTTGGGGGGGGGTGTTCTAAAATGTGACATCCCCTGTCTTGAAAGGATATGGCCTCAGAGGATTGTCAAAGTAAACAGGTCCAGGGGTAACAAACTTTGTGTGCTTTGCTGACTGCCTTTTCCCTACAAGCCAACTCTTACAAACTTTGGCTGTAAGATATTGATACAACTAGATGGCTGCTTGTGCTTGGAGGATTGTTGAGAGGAGGGATGGCAGACGTAGCTACCTGGGTTGTCCACCAAAAGAGATCTGATGCCCTTTCCCGACCTCCATGGGTACCTGTCTGTATGTGGTTCAGTGTGCACATGCAGAGAAGCAGGTACACACAAATAAAATAAAATAAAATAAAAAACAAAAATATTTTAAAAGAGACTTCTTTAAAGGATTCAGAATACTTTTTTTTTTCTTATCAGTCTGAGAATGCCATTTTTGCTTAGTGAAGGGCACTTGGTTTCTTTGTGTAGGGGTAACTTCTCTTTCCTCATGATTTGTAGGCATAGTCAGGGTGTTTTTTTTTAACTTCGGCCTGACAGCCCTTCTCTGCGACATGGCTACAGGCTCATGTATGGCCTCTTTGGTGCCAGGAGATGCAGTTAGTATGCAGATAACAAACGGCACAATCCCTGACCTGGTGTAATGCTGCCTGGCAGACAGAACTCAGTGCTCTGCCAGGCTCCCTGACATGTTGGGTGAAAGGTAAGTTGGCTGGCAACCTGGAGGTGAAATCACTCTTGCTAAGATTTATATTTGTCTATGAAGAAGTCACAGTGGGAAATTCTCTTCCCTGACACTTCCTGTCTGTGTGCAAACAATGGCCCAGTGGCCCTCCCTGCCTCTGCCTAAGGGATTTCCTTGAGTAAATAATTCTCAGGAGAATCATAAAATGTGCTGACTGATAGCCATCTGACCCTCTGGAAAGTCTCAGCTAGGTTTCTGATGCATATGCTCACTAACCAACAGGTTTAAAGGTCAATATGCTTAGCCAATGAATTTAAATTATAACCTTGATGATGTAGCCTGCAACCCTAAAAAGTATAAAAACTGCTTGTAACAGGCTTTTGGGGTCACCTCTCCTCTGGATGTAGGCAGCCCCAGTGCACTGGACTAATAAACCTTTTGCTTTTGCATTGATTGCTGCCTCTGTGTCTCTTTAAGAGGGGTTCTCCCAGATACAAAGGTTCTCTGAGTCTTTCAACTAGACCTCTTGAATGAAATGATAGCTCACCTGGATCTTGAGAGGAGATAGGTAAGAGTGACTAACATGCCTTACCTGGTGTTTCATATACCTGGGTTTACTGGTTGGTTTGGGGTGTCAACTTGATACAAGCTGGAAATACTACAGAGAAAGGAGACTCTCTTGAGGAAATGTCTCCATGAGATCCAGCTATAAGGCATTTTCTCAATTAGTGATCAAAAGGGGAGGGCCCAGCCCATTGTGGGTGGTGCCATCCCTGGGTAGTCCTGGGTTCTACAAGAAAGCAAGCTGAGCAAGCCAGGGGAACCAAGCCTGTAAGCAGTACCATCCATGGCCTCTGCATCAGCTCCTAAATCCAAGTTCCTGTCCTGTGTGAGTTCCAGTCCCGACTTCCTATGGTGATGAACAGCAACATGGAAAAATAAGGTGAATAAACCCTTTCCTCCCCAACTTGCTTCTTGGTCATGATGTTTTGTGCAGGAATAGAAACCCTGACTAAGAGACTGGGAAAGATTGAGTTTCTTATATCACCCTACACATTGTATGCTGGTGGCACAGCCCGAATACATGTTGCATAGAATGTTCTATTGGAGCTTTTGAAATGCCCCTTTGACACTGCACCAGGTTCCCTCAGTTTTTTTTTTTTTTTTCTTTATGAACACAGGAAAGAAGTCCCCCTTGGGTCTACAAGCAGGAGGTGGCCAGTGGATGATGCTTGTCATTTACCAGCTGGTTGCCATGAATAGCTTGTCTGTGGATGTTCCCTCCTCACCAGGGTTGCTGAGGAACTTGGAGGACAGTCAGTGGCTCACTTTCAGCACACACATTGATTTCAGCCCCACAGTTTCATTAAAGTCATAACTAGTTTTCTGATCCCTCTGTTCCCTTCAGGATGGTGAGCAAATGTGAAAATCTTCGGACAACACCAGAAGATAGTCGGGAGTCCTTGAGGAAGACAGGGCTCCCATTCAGGGGATCACATGTTGCCTGAGGGATGCTGAGCTCCGCTCAGGGCAAATCAGAGTCCCCGAATCTCCACAGGATTGGGGAGGGAATTTAGGGGAACATTTTTGTAACCAGAACAGTTGCAATCTTTGACAGGCTCTACAAGAAGTAAGCCAATTTAATAGGGTTGTCAACACTCTTTTGACTTATTTGAATTAAGAAAAAAATCGACTTTTCAATTAATCAGAATTCTCATCAAATGAGAATTTTAGGAGAAACTTTTTAATAGAAAGAAACAGAAGACCAGGAAATAGTAAGCTTAAATCTCTGATTAGAAGAAGCCCTCTTAGTTACCGTTTGAGAATCGTCACAGACACAGCCATATGTCATTAACCTTGTATTGCTTTCCACAATCCAGACTATTTTTCACATGGATGTTCTTTCCTGATACCTCTTGTCAAGACACGGAAGTTATCTCAGACATTGCACAAAGCTAAAACTATTGTAAGATTTATGTAAAATGATGGCCACAAAAGTTATTTGGAAAGCTCTTGGGTAACTATTGCCCCTGCACACACCCTATTGACCTCTGACCTTTACCGTGACAGCTTTACTCAAGACAGCTGATACTAGCCAGAGGTGTTGATATGATATGGTATAGCTAAAGAGAAGAGACACCTTCTCAAAAAACACACGTGGCACTTGGTCTCCCTCAGACATTTTCTCCCTTTGTACCATGTTGCAGTGTCATGAACTTGGAGTCAGTGGCACTGTTTGAATTAGAGCTGACATCATGCAGTCATTTAAAACAAAAACACATTGGAATGTCATGTTAGCCTATAAAGATGGCTGCCATTAAGGACCACCTCTTGGCTGGTGACATGCAAGGGACCTTATACATGATCCAAAGAAGTGCAAATTAGAGCCATTGTCATGGAAGTCAGGATGAAGATGCCTCAAAAATCTAAAGTACTCTTGGATCCAGATGTGGCCTTTTGGTTACACATACACACAAAGGAATAAATGGTAGCTTACTATGGAGAGATCTGCATACCTGAGCTCACATAGACCCTGCTTACCACAGCAAAGTTATCAAATAAGCCAAGTGCCCATCAACAAATAGGAAAAGGAAAGTGTGCTGCATGTAATAGAAATCCTATTCAACCAGAAAAGAAATCGTGTTTACAAGAAAATAGATGAAACCAGAGGCCATCATGCTAATTAATTTAATCCACACCCAAATAATTAACATGCATCTTCTCAAACCTTTGTACCTCCCAAAACATAAAAGGCATCCTGAAAGCAGAGGGAACTGGAAGAGGACTGGTGCTGGAGAGGCGGGGGAGGGGAGGGGAGGGGAATAGGGGAAGTAAGTACCAGTAAAGTGCCATTAAAGGAGCCTTCATTCACAGATGAAAGTCAAAGTTAGAACCAAGAGATGCTAATGGGCATGCACAAGAATGGGAAGAACGGAGACTTTAGTAACCGTCAGAGGCTGAAGAACTAGCTCCCATGAGAGCCCCACAGTGTGGGCTGCTAAGGGATACCCCGGTATGGAGGAGAATTTTCCCAGGAACCCTTGGGAGAGGAGTTGAGGAGGGGAGCACAGCAGAGCTGGCCTCACAGTGGGGAGGCTTGGGAAAGGGTCATAAAAGGTAAACAAAGGTCAAAAAGAAAAAAAGGAAAAATCATTATGCTTAATCTTTACACACCAAAGAAACTTTGACTATTTCCAGGTTACATCTTGTTTTACATGTTCTTTATGCTCATTGTAACTAGTAAGACTTTAAGGCACACTATCAAACCTTTAAAAAAAAATCAAGTACTGACAAAAGTGTATTCATATACTTTTATGCAAAAATGCTTTTAAAATCTGTACATTTATCTTTGTTTTTGAAAATAAAGTTGTTCAATTAAAAAAAAAGTAGAATAGCAGGAAGGCCTGGGAATGGAGCAGAGGGACAGAGGGACAGAGGGACACAGGAGAATGGGAGTGGGGTGTGGGCACTAAGCATGTAGTGTTGTAGAAGCTGGGAGGTTAAAACACAAAATGCAGGAAGGGCTGCAGAACTGGCCCATTCTGTAAAACCAAACACCGAGGACATAAGTTTGATTTCCAAAACTCTAATGAAAGGGTTGGGTACCATGTATGCTTGGAATCCCAGCTCTACAGAGAGACAAGCAAATCCCTGCAGTTCGCTGGCTAGATATCTTAATCTACTTGAAAGACCATATCTCAAAAACAGGGCGGGGGCGGGGGGGGGGGTTGCTCCGGAAGACTGAGAGCTAAGATTGTTGTCTGGCCTTCACATGCATGCACACCTGAACTCACACATACAAGCATGCACAAACCCTAGCACACAATTACACACACACACATACACAAAACATACAATCACATACACACAAGTATATACACACTTAACACAAGCATACACACAAGCACACAAACACATAAACACACACAAGAACATGTATTATAAACCCAGACACACACACACACACACACACACACACACACACACATTTTAGAGTCTCAGTTCCAGAGTTAGCTTGCCACTCCCAGAGTGAGTTGTGATGACCAGTAAAGGTCCCTTGAGCATTAGACTTGCCTGTGGTTTAGAGTTAAACTGCTGGTGAAAAGCTAGATGCCAGGAGAAGCTGCAGCTCCCAGAGATAACAGAGGTGCAGCCGTGGCAAAGGGGCTCTAAAGATCCTGTTGCTAAAAAGCCCATTTCTCTTTAAAAGACAAAACCAAAACACAGCACATTTTTAGATTCTGAGCCTGTTGTATTTTGTGAGGATTATTCACAGCTTCAGAGGCATTTCCACACCTTTGACTCAAAACTTATTGTCTTCTAGGAATGAAAAACATTTAATTCAAGACTCTAAACGTGGGAAATGAAGAGATTTCTATATTGTATAAAAATAGTACAACATCAAAAGATCACTCAAAAATAAATACAGCTATTTTAAAGTTGTTGAACCCCGAGGGAAGAGGCAGAAAGGGCTCTGTAGCATTTGATAAGAAGCTGTGAGCTGTCTTTGACCTAGCTATGGTGGGTTCTTCCTCCTGCCCAGCACCCATCTTTGTGCTAACCACAATGGGCTGCTTCCAGGACACCTCCACAGCACCCTCTCCTCTTTCTTCCTTGTTCCTCTCCATTTCTTACCTTCACTTGTGTTCCTAGTATTCCTGCCTTAGCTCCCCCCACTCAGACTCCTATACTCCTGCCTCAGCCCCTCTCTCTAAGTTCTTGTAGTAACAGGCATCAGGTTTCTCTTCTGTTGGATCTCCAAACACCTTATCCTTCCTTCTCCATCCTTCTGGGGAATCTTATATTTTCCCACCATGAGGACTGGTGTGGGATACTGGGCATTCCCTGTGGTTTTGAATCTCCATATGTTGTGTCTGGAAACACCAATAGTTTAGTATTGCAAGGGAGAGAGAACATTTTTAAAAATACAGGCTCATTAAATAAGGCTACTATGGCTTGAATGTGAAATGTCCTCCTAGGTGCTTGTGTTTAAACACTTGGTTCCAAAGCGGTGGTGCTATTGAGGGAAAGGCTTATTCCCCCCCCCCCCACATGTAGATGTAGGTCTTAGCTGGCAAATGTGGCCTTCCTGTCACTACCCACATCTCCAGCCTTCGCCATAAAACTTTACTTCAAGTCACTTCTTGTATTTGGTCTCAGAGAAAAGAAAGGGGATTCACACAGAAGGGAAATCCTTAAACAAGACCCAGCCGCTGTCATTCCAAAGCTCACAGAACTGGAACTTAGTGACTTCCCCTCCCCCCTTTCTTCAGTGTTCTCTAAGCTTATTAACTAGCTTTGGGGCCCCATGCTGTATCTCTGCAAGCAGAGCCCCAGGAAGCACACGGGAAGGAGAATTCTGCTCTAAGCAAGGGGTTGGGGTGAGGGTGGGGGACAATGGCTCTGAGCACTTGCTGGAGGAATACTAGGTGGGGCAGCTATCCTTGGCAGTCCCTCATGTTCTCTGAGCAGTAAGATTTGGCAAAAAGGAGAAGATTCCTTCCTGACACACATCCTCACACCAATACCTAAGTGATAGAGGTATTCTGAGCAAAGAAAAGAATTAAAGAATTTCTCCTTTTCATGTTTAAATCATTCTCTCTGCTCTAAAAGGGTGATTTTTTTTTCTGATGGCCATGCCAGGTACTCTGGGGTTATCCCTGTATTTAGGAGCAGCAGCAAGCTGAGAACCTAGCAGATGACAGAAATAAGGCCATGAGGCATGGGTGGAGGTAGGAAGGGCTTTCTGACTGCTTGCCTGCTCAGAGCGAGCCACCCAGAGCTTCACAGGGTCTTTTCCTACTCTCCTGGCTGGTGCAGTGGCCCTAACTTTTCAGCCACTAACAACTCTGTATCCCTACAGACACTGGGTAACTATAACATCTGTCACCAGTGACATTTATCCCTGTTTTCCTTAGCACACCCAGGGGGACCCTCCCGAGGGTCAACCCTGCTTGGAGCTTCCTGCCATCTTAGCAAAGTCAAGCATAGTGGGGCACACTGGTCCTAAGAAGCAAAGGAGCCCAGGATAACACTACACACTCTCCTCCCTGCTGCTGTTTAGCGAGGCTACGCAGTAACACTCCTGGCTCACCATTCACAGAACCCATTTACACACTCACTCTAACGTGCATGTGCACGCTCATTCAAAAACACACTCCTCAGACATTCATCCTCACACGAGAGCCTTGCACTCCTCACTTCCAGGTCCAGAGGCCACTTTTTCCTCACCCACAAGGGCTTTCTCTCCTTACCAGACCCTCTGAAAGGGTGAGGGAAGGGCATGATTAGACCTGCACACTGGAGCTCCGCCCACAGAAGCTGCATCAAGCCAGTCTTGCTTAAATAATGGAGCAATCCATCTGCCACAGCTGGCCCCTTGTGCTCATTGCCTGTCTCCATGCATCAGGTTTCCACCTTTTGCTGACTCCTCATTTCTATGTCTTGGTGAAGCAATGTAATCTCCATAGTAATTTGGGCTCCCAGGAACTGTATTTCTGAAATTAATTTATTCCCCAGACTTTCTGCTAGGGTCTTAGTAATTCTCCCCGCTCCTGACACTGTCACACAGGCACATATGCAGGCCACCTTACCATCATGACAAGATGACCCCAGGACACAGTGGTATCCACTGTCTGATGGGACGCTAACAGAAGGGACATGGTGGTCATTTGTGCGCACACCTTAGGAGTGTATGGACCCCAGATGCTGCAGACTTCTCCACTCCAGCACTGTTGGCCTTCCTGGCCAGGGAGTAGAGCAAGAGCGTCTTGTCATGCATCCTGTGATGGACCACCCTTCCATGCTCTTCCCCCAAGCTCTACACAGCGGAACCACAAAGAGGGAACCACCACTTAGAATCACATTCACCAAGGAAACCCATCTGTGTCAGGGAGTCTCTAGGACTGGGGATAATTACAAAGAGGCTGTGAGGAGCTCCAGAGGTATTAGGAGACTAGCTTCTAGGTTTCAGGTCTCTAGGGCATTCTGCCTTCCTTTCCCTCCATGCCCCTCTTCCGAGCTCCTCTCTGGACAATCCTATCCTAGATTGGGACGAAGAATTCTGCAGCTTCAGAGCTTTACTTCACTCTTCATTGGCTGCCCCTGCTCCCAGTCAGAGTCCCAGGCTGTGAGGCAGGATACCCTTTTATTTTATGCTACACGCACACCTGCATACCGACCTCTATATTTAAATCGGACAACAAATCAATGGCACAGGGGGGTGGAGGTGGGGAGCAGGTGGAAGGAGGACTATGCATCTTCTCAGAATAATCTTAAGGACCAGAGATGGTGCCTGACCTGGCTAAGGTCAACTCATAGTTGTCTATTCAGATGCTGTTCAGGGTCTGAAGGACAAAGCAATGAAGACCCATGGAAGTGTTCTGCGGCTGATGTTTAGGGAAAAGGAGCATCTTTCTTCCCTCGTTGACTAAAGGATATAGGAAGCACCAAGAAGTTACTTCCCTGCAGACAGCATTGGGAGCCTGTTCCCAGTTCCTCAGAGGAAGTCTGCTCTCAAGGACACACCTATACCAAGGCTGTCGCCCTGGAATAGCTTTGGGATGATTTTTTTATAAACTGTGAGAGCCAAAATTACATTTTCAATTTTAATTATTGTGCCTAAGAGATCCATAAAACAAAAAGGCCTCTAACCCATAAACCCCTTGTATAAGAACTGATACTATACTCCCTGAGATGCCAGAAGCTAACAAGCCACATACCTCTACTTGCCTGAACAAGTTTTGTGGACCCAACCGCATCAGATGTGCTTGGTCATACAAAGGCAGCAGGAGGTATGTAGACTGCTGTACAGTCAGGGTGGATTGGGTGAAGGTGGGAAGTTATGGAAGCCTTGTGGGTTTGCTTTTATAACCACCTGACCAATGTAGCTGGTGGCCATTTTGGGGACTCTCTGGGATGAAACTAGCTAGAGTTCATCATCCTGGCCAGTAAGCTTGCTTCAAATTTCGCTCAAAATTGTGGTAGTGGTCTTACTCTCACCCAGTGGGATTAACAAAAACCAGCTCAAGTCAACAACTTTGGTGGAAAGCAGGAGAAGGAAGGGAATTCTGAGCTATCCGCATGTCACCTGTGCTCCCTTTAATGAGCACAGAAAGGGAACCCTCTGGGAAACAAGGAAATCTGTGCAAGCTGCTTCTTGCCCACACTGCCCTGCTAATCAGAGGACATAAACACCCAGGAACCTTCCCACACAGCAGAAAACACCTCAGCAGCCTAAAAAAAGACTTCCATTTTCTACTAATCTGTTCCAGCCCGAGAACTACCAAGCTAAACCTGACCAAGGTTGAAACCTTTTCGCAAACATTCTTTGTTTATTTTTTTTTAATTAAAATTTTATTTTATTATTTTTAATTGGATATTTTGTTTATTTATATTTTAAATGTTACCTCTTTACCCAATTTCCCCAGTGCAAACCCCCTGTGCATCTCCCCTTACCCTGCTTCTGTGAGAGTGTTCCCCGCTACTCCTGCCTCACTGTCCTAGCATTCCTCTACACTGGAGCATCAAGCCTTCACAGGACTAAGGACCTCCTCTCTCATTGATGCTAAATAAGGTCCCTTCAGCTCCTTTAGTCCTTAACTCCTAACTCCTCCATTGGGGTCCCTGTGATCAGTCTGACTGTTGGCTTCAAGCATCTGCATCTGTACTGGTCAGAATCTGGCTGAGCCTCTCAGGAAACAGCTGTATCAGGCTCCTGTCAGGCAAGCACTTCTTGGCATTAGCAGCAGTGTCCGGGTTTAGTGTCTGTGTGGAATGGATTTCTAGGTGGGGATGTCTCTGGATGGCCTTTCCTTTAGTCTCTGCTCCACTCTTTGTCCCTGTATTTTCTTTAGACAGGAGCAATTCTGGGTTAAAAATTTGGAGGTGAATGGGTGGCCCCATTCCTCAACCAGGGGTCCATGCCTAACCTCTGGATATGGTCTCCACAGGTTTTCACTCCTCCTTGTGGGATACTTCAGCTAATGTCATCTCTGTGGGTTCCTGGAAGACTCTTGCTTTTTTGGCATCTGGGGATTTCTGGTTGATACCCCCAGTTCCCCATCCTCCATTGCTACACACCTCTGTTCAATTTACTGACCCTCTGCACATCTCTTCCTTTTATTCCTTCCCACCCTCTCCTTCCCTCGACTATTTTGTTCCCCCCAAATAGGACTGAAGCATCCACTCTTTGTTTTTCCTTCCCTTCCTCTTGAGCTCCATGTTGTAATGTGGGTATTCCAAGATTTTTGCCTAAAATCCACACATCAGTGAGTATATACCATGTGTGTTCTTTTGTGACTGAGTTACCTCACTTAGGATATTTTCTAGATCCATTCATCCTGCCACTCTGGAAATCAGTCTGGCGGTTCCTCAGAAAATTGGACATAGTACTACCTGAGGACCCAGCTATACCACTCTTAGGTATACACCCAAAAGATGGTCCAACATGTAATAAGGACACATGCTCCACTGTGTTCATAGCAGCCTTATTTATAATAGCCAGAAGCTGGACAGAACCCAGATGTCCTTCAGTAGATGAATGGATACAGAAATTGTGGTACATTTACACAATGGAGTACTACTCAGCTATTAAAAACAATGACTCCATGAAATTTGCAAGCTACCTTTAAGTGGCCTTTTTCAAGGCTTTACTGAAATAAAATGATTCAACAGAGCCTAACTTAATTCAGTGAATGAGGTGAGCGTGGTCAGACAATTAGGACGCCATCAGCAGAGATCCACTTTTCTGTGACTGCCTACTTAATGTCATCCATGTATTTGAAAAGTGCCTCCATTTATGGCTTTCTTTGTTCTATCACTATAAAACTTTAATTGAACTGACACCATGTTGGAACATGGAACCTGGGGCAAGCTGACTCTCTGTCCCCAGGCTGTGGTCACTTGTTTTTGTTTCCAGTGTAAATTTTCTCTTCTTAGCTGATTCTGTTTTTGTATCACCTGCTGTGTCTGCTGCTCTCTTCAAGGCAGCCAGAGCTTCTCTGGCTGTGAACTGAGAGAGATCTGCATGATTGGGGGTGGGGGGAAGCATGTAGACTTTGACCATGGCATGTTCATCTGTCTCATCAGGAGATAGAGAGACAGGACGTAATGTGATGCTCAGTCAACCCTGCAGACACATGGAGGGTTGCCTGTACCATCCTCCCCCCCCCACCCCCCGTCTCACCTCTAGTATGGTGACCAGCCTCAAGCAGTTGCTCAGCATCCATAGATGGTCAGAAAGAATGAAAATGTCCTATGAGGTAGAAGACACTAGCCTCTTCAGGCCTGGGAATTAGGTGAGCCACCAAATTGTCCTTTCTTCCCAGCCACTAGGTTGGCAGATCAAGGGTCTCCCTGCTCTACCTCAGATCACAATATTGCTCAGCACAGAGGAAAGAGTATCATAGGATCCCTATGTGAGATGTATATTCTCCTCTAAAAAGCTTACATTACAAGAACATGATTACACAATGAACAAAATCCTCATGGGTGCCCATGAAAGAAAGCCCACAGTGCTGGCACCAGGGCTCTGAATGCTACCTCCTGGTCTTTACCTAAAGCCAGTATACAAATTCACAATCAGGTTTTCCATCACATTCATTTGACTGCAACAGAAAAAGGGCAAATATGTACCACACAGCTATACCTAATGATGCTCCCTATTTTCGCAGCTACTAAGGACGTCATGATTCACGTACGCTGAACTTGTACAAGCCCCTCACCCACCTGCACTAGCATCAAGTTTGGGAGAACTTCTGAAAGAAACATCTGGAGATGCCAGTCTATGAAGGGCTTCGGTGAACTTGCCTGGAACCCACCATACATTTAAAAATACAAACTTCTGGAGCTTTTAAATTACTACATTTAGAAAAAAACTTAAATAAACAAATAAGTCAGAGAGAAAAGGTGGACATAAAGAGATATTCTGAACTAAAAATTGGGACAGTTTCTGATCCTGGAGTAATTCACAAACTTTGTGTGTGGTGTGTGTGGTGTGTGGTGTGTGTGTGTGTGTGTGTGTGTGTGTGTGTGTGTGTGGTGTGTGTGGGGTGTGTGTGTGTGTGTGTGTGTGTGTGTGGTGTGTGTGTATGTGTGTGGTGTGTGGTGTGTGTGTGTGTGTGGTGTGTGTGTATGTGTGGTGTGTGTGTGTGTGTGTGTGTGTGTGTGTGTGTGTGTGTAAAACTACTGTCAGAGTGTGTGTCAACAGTCCTGGCTCCTGAGGAAAAGGGTTAAACACACTATGACACTTATCTCAAGGAGCTGATGACCCAGAACACATACACATGGAGCTTCCATGGTGAATGGCATCAAAGAGCTGAAGCACAAAGCCATCTGCCATCAGCCTCACATGTCACCTGTAACAGTCCCCTGAGCACTTGGCTATGGATGAAGTCCACCCTGTTCATGTGCTAAATAGAAATTTGGGAACAGAAATCATACTTCCTGGTATCTACTTATGATCTACATAGGGAGAGAGGGGAGTTAGGCACGGGAAGGAGAAAAGCAATTGAACCGGAGGCTGGGTCAGTCAAAAACTGCTGGAAAACAGTGAGAGTCCGGAGTGAGTGGCGGGACAGGGTGTTGTGTTCTGGGCAGGGTGAGCTGTCCCAGAGCAACAGTCTCTATGGGGCTGATGGATGAACACGGTACCTGGTTATAGGTCTCGGTCACATTTCCTCTCTCCAAAAGCCTGGACTGACAATTATTTCCATGTCCTGAAACCACAGGGCCAAACCCTTGCTGGATTGCAACCCTTCCTTTATGTTATTGATGGTTCCCTATGATTTCCAGACAGTGAGCATTTTATAACTGCTAACATTCCCCCCACATCAAAACTCTTTTTGTCCCATCCCCATCTTGACCTGATTAAAACAAGACATTTCACATGTATTGAAACTGCTGATGAATAAAGTTCAAGTCCACATTGTGTGAACACACTTTTACAAAGCCCTCTTCACCATGTGCTCCACATCCCTGCAAGGACTGTACAGGGTTGTCATGGTGACCTTGACTTGAAATACAGTGGTCCCTGGCAGCCTGGTGTATATGCAGGTTTTTGATGCTGTCATGTTCAAATTTGGTCCAGGTTCCTCACTGCTGCCCTTTCAGATAAAGTGCCAGGTGGATTTACATAAAGCTGCTTGTAAGGAGGGACTGGAGGAAAGCTCAAAGGTTAAGAGCACTAGGTGCTTTTACAGAGGACCTAGGTTCACACCCTAGAGGTTTGTCTCCTGTAAGCCTAGTCCTAGTCCATGGTACACTCCATGGGTACCAGGCACACACAATTAAGATGATCATGCATACCCACAGACAGATACCCAAATGCATGAAAATCAATGAACCTTTTTTATAAAAAGAATCTTCCATTCTTTCCCAAATTAGAGAAAAAAAAAACTATTTCACAAAAATTGTAGAGCCAGCCTTAGGTAGGATCCTTGGAAATAGTGCCTGAGAACTTATGCCTGGAGACACGCTGTAGATTCTTAATTAGAAATATTTTACTAAACAGTTATCTTGCAGGGAAAGGGGATCGAATTGCCCAGGGGCCTGTTGAGCTTCTGAGGAAAGTTTTGTTGTTATTCATCCACAGGGAATTAAAGCAGTCAATGGAAAAATAAAATATGATACATTTTCTTAAAAAAAAAAATACTGCAGTGGCCATTCTGTTTCTTCACTTGGCAAAATAGCACAGATCTAAAATGTCCCTGGAAGGCCTCAACCCAGATGAAAGTTTTCTTATGCTTTGGCCCAATATCAACCTGGTAGAACATAAATTATAGGTCAAGATCATGACTTTATTTAATGCTCATTAATCTGGAAATACGGTAGAGCCAAGGTTGTCCTTTATATAAATGAAGGAGAAAAGAAATCCAGGGAAACTCAATATTATAAAAAGAGTGATGTGTGTGTGTGTGTGTGTGTGTGCACGTGTGCATGCACTTGAGGGCATACGTGTAGGTATATACCTAGGTGCTAAAAATTTATGCATGTATGTATTTATGTGTAGAAACCAGAGGTCAAACTCAGGTGTCACTCTTCAGAAATTCTCCACCTTGTTTTATGAGACCAGGTGTCTCACTGGGACCTGTTTTATGAGACCAGGTTAGATCAGGGGTTCCTTAGTCTCCATCCCACCAGCACTGGGATCATAAGCATAAACAGCCATGCCAGGTGAGGACTATGGTTCTGGGCATGGAGCTCAGATATTCACACTTTCATGGTCGTTGGTAGCCCAGACTTAACATGTGGTTAACTAGTGTATGGGTCTATAATTCACCAAGAAATTATATCCTGGACACAAATAGTATGTAAATGTATTGTTTTATTCTGCAGAAGTCCAGCATGCTGGGATCTCCCATTACCAAAATAGAGAGACAACGAAGAGAACTGGTCGGCCTGATTTAAAGTACATTAGGGGAAATGTGGAATAGGTGACTTCTATCTTAATCTGTTGGGTCCATCTCTATGGACATTCCAGAACTATTACTGGGGGTGGAAACTGTTGCTGACCTATCGTCCTTGCCTCAGGCCAGGTAGCTGGGAAGCTTTTGATGGTCGGCAGTTTCTGACTAGCTGCCTGAAGCCTGAGGTTTTGTTTGTTTGTTAGTTAGTTAGTTTGTTTGTTTTGTGTTTGCTTTCTAGTAACTGACTTGCCTGGACTTTCCTGGACTTGCCCAGTTCTTAGGCCTAGTCTCCTAAACTGCCAATTTAAAGCTTGTCATAGAATCAGCTTAGCCTACTGGTTTCCTCCTTCAGTTTTGGGCCATCTCGAATCCTTGCGATGTTCCATAAATCCACTGATTAAGAAGCCTCACTAAAGCACTGGTTATGTAGGGACCGTAAGTCAAAGCTAACATCAGTATGATGTGTATGGTTGTCTCTTTCTGACTAAGGCCTTGGAGTTTATTTTATTTATTTATTTATTTTTGACCACCCTGAGTGGTCAACATAGAAACAACATTCCTCACCTAAAAGTCCTCCCTGCTGAAGAAACAACAAGCCTAGGCCTCTGCTGTAAGATTACTTCTGCCAGGGAGGATAGGAAATCCTGAAGGGCTAAGATGAACTTTTCTGTCTCCTGCATATCTGTACCTATCACCTTCTGAAGGGCCTTGTAATTTTTATCTTGGAGTATTAGGGCAGCTTCAGCCAGCCCTATGCCAAGGAAAGAACCTAGGAACATGGCAACATAATGGAAATGACCACCTTTTTAATCTGCTTATTTGGAGGTGTCGGCTGGTTGGTGACATCCTCCCTAGAGTAATAAGTAACTCTGGATGCAAGCTGTATCAGAACATAAAAAAATCCTCAGTTGTATTTACCAGGCCATAACCATGTAGTAAGCCCCATGGTACAAGCCCACCAAGCATTCTCTGAGGTCAGCAGGAGTCCTGCAATGGAAGGGGTTACAGTGTGGTTGCAGGATAGATTACAGGTATCTTATTTCCAATGCAGAGTCCCTGTCCAGTAACCAACAGTTCTGTGTTAAGTCTGGGGAGAGAGGAGTCAAGAACTGGACATACAATCAGCTTTCTCACCAACCATTGTGAACTTGGTAAGGGTGTACCCTGTGGGGTATCTAGACAGTAAGGGGGCTAGTGGCTGATGAAGCAAGGCCTGAGCATTAAACAAACTGGATCAGGAGCACTGGAGTTGCAGGTTTAGCTATGGACAGGGTGTTGGGTGACCTTTCCTCATTTCTGAGGCAGTTCACCCTGGCAGTCTCCTCCACTGAGACCTCAACTGCTGGATCTCTCTCCAGGCAGGCTTAATGTGGGAGTAGTGTGTCCATCTCCTGACCCCATCTATTTTAACAGCAACAGCCATAGGCATGGTCAGGATCAATGGCAGGAGGTCCTTTACAGAGAGTCTTGTGGTTATGTCTCTTAATCTAAACTTCACCCCTTGGTTCAAATCAGTGGGGGTTAGGGGAAGAGCGGACACATAAACCTCGTAAATTTCAGGCCAGAGTTGGTTCTGGACCCTATGGAAAGATTCCACGGATTTTAAAAAACTTATGTTGGTCATATTCAGCTAAGACATCAGACTGAAAGTTAGGCAGCATGGGAGAGGGCCTTCCATGTAGGATCTCGAAGGGAGGGGGCTAAAGTATAGGCTGCATTCCTAGCCCTGTATAAGTAATAAGGTAGGAAAGAAGCTGAGTCACCACCAGTTTCAAAGGTTAAAGTTTCATCTTAATCAGTTTCATCTGATTAAGGCCTCCTTCAGGGTCAGATTCATCCTTTCTATTTGCCCTGAACTCTGTGGTCTGTATATACAACGTAATTTCCAACTGGTCCCCAGAACCTGTGCTAGAGACTGAATTACCTAAGAGATCAATGCTGCTGCATCGTCAGACCCAAGCATGGTACACAAACAATATCTGGGTATGATATCTTCCAGAAGCTTCTTTGCCACTACACTAGCAATTTCTTTTATAAGGTGGGCTTCTACCCATCTTGAAAAGACATCTATAAAAACTAGCAAATATTTATATCCATATGGTCTTGGTTTTATTTCTATAATCTATTTCCCAATTAGCCCCTGGCTGTTGTTCAACAATTCTGGTTCCTGGAACAGCTCTTTGACTGGGGCATGAAAAGTTCATAGTCTGGCAGGTGGCACAGTCTGAGATTACCTGATAAACCAAGTGTCCTAAGTTGAATATTTTGTACCTTGCCACTTAAAGCAATCCCTTCAGTTTTCAATGACCAGCTGTGAAGCTTGATGAATCCGATGGATAAGTTGCTTAGCAAACTCTTTAGGTAGGATGGTGCAGCCTTCAGAGCTCAGCAACCATCTATCTCTTCTGTAAACTCCTTGGCATTTTGCTCAATGTTGTTTGTCTTTAGCAGTATATTCAGAGATAGCTAGGATTGCAAAGGGCAGCAAAGCTACAGGGATGTCAGCAATGGAAGGTTGGCTGGTCTCCTTTTCAGCTTTATCAGCTAGCTTGTTCTCTCGGGCTATTTCTAATATCTTTTTCTGATGCCTGGGCAATGCATTATGGCAATGCATTTTGAGAAAAGGCCATAATGTCTCCAATAAAGCAAGTATTTTTCCTTAATTTTGATGGTTTTTCCTTCAGCAGTCAATAATCCCATCTGCTATCAGTAGTTTCTCAAATAACAGAGTTCAAGTCCATTACTGCCATCCCTGCATGTCTGAGTCCATTCTGGATAAAGCTGCTCCCATCCATGAAGTAGATACATAAAGTATCTGGCCAGGGTATGTCAGTTGAGTCTGGCATGATGTTCTGGATGTGCAATCATGCTGCACATCTGAGGACCAGTCAGGTAGCAGGGTGGCTGAGTTAAGAGCCTATGATGGGTTTTTATCTTATGCAAGGGAGATCCAAAATTAGCGCCTGAAAGTGTACCAGTCTGGAGTTCGATAGCTGCTGGCGGGGTGGATTTTTGAGAATCCCCTCAACAGCATGGGGGGATGGTAGTAACAAGTTCCTTCCCCATGGTTATTTTGTCAGCAAACTTGACTATCAGGGCAGTGGCAACTATGATTCCGAGAGAGGCTGGCCATTCTTAGTCTACTGGGTCCAATTTCTTGATAAATAAGCCATAGGTCTTTTCTCTGGTCCCAAAGTTTGGGTGAGTACCTCTTTTTCTATCCCCTTTCTTTGATCAACATATAGGTAGCAAGGTTTATGAATGCCTGAGAGGGCCAAGGCCAGCACTCACAATAAGGCTCTTTCTAGAGTCTTAAAAGCCATGTTCATCTCAGGGCTCCATTTTGTCTTCTTGGCCCTGGTGGCCTCATAAAATGGCTTAGCTATCTCAATGAACCCTGACACCCAAAGTCTACAAAACTTGGTAAATAAAAATGTGGTAACCTTTTATCCTGTACTAGTGCCAGCACTACAGAACTGCAGGGTATCTTTTTCTCAGCGACTCCATGCCTTCCCCAAGTATTCTCAGACAAAGGTAGTCCACAGGCCACCCTCTCCCAGCTATCTCCTTGCCATCTTGGAACTTTGCTCACATTCTCCACAGTCTGGTAAAACCATGACTCAACAATCAGTAATTTATCAAACAGATTTATATGTTAAACTCTCAATCCACATCCACACAATAAGCTTACAACCACTTGACAAAGATGTAAACTGCCCACCTAAATAAAACAAATTGACGCATAGAAACCCTTAGAAATAATCATATCTACCTATCTCCAATTAAGACCACCTGGATATAGAACCTCCTCCGGCTTCATTTTGATTCTCCCTCTTTCTTCTTCTTTCCTGCCTTACCAAAACTTTGTCCCTGCCCAACTCTCTACCATCCAAACATGTATTGCCTTGACCTCAGCCACATATAGACATCAAAATACATTTCCATACTAGCCTTTGGATTGATGGAACTGAGATGTTGAGGATGTTTTACTTCCAGGGTGTCCAACAGGATGTGTTGGCTGGTCCTCCTTGAATATGTACCCCAGATAGGTGACCTCAAGTTGACAAAGTTGGGCTTTCTTAACAGACACTTGGTAGCCAAGTTGACTCAGCTCCTGTAGCAGGTCTCCATGTGGCCTTCTGGCATATCTCCAAGCTTATTCTGTGACTGAAACTTCCAATGGCTGTCAGGGGCAATTTGGTTAACAAAAGCCATGATCACAGTTGACTGGTACTTTCTGGTTTCTGGGTCAAAAGCCATGTAGGTCCTATAGACTTCAAAAAGTCTTCATAGATATTCCCTGGGTCTTTCATTGTTTCTCTTCATCACCTGGCTAGCCTTAGATAAATTTGTGGGATGTTGGTGGCCTCTTGTAGGCCCTCCATTAGAATCTGGGCAGTAGACATGGATCCTTTCCTTACTTCAGCATTGTTAAAATCCCAGTCAGGGCAAGTCAAAGGAAAGGCTGCATAGGTATTAGCCTGGATTTGAGTGGGCAGCCTATTTGTTCCAGAACCAATTTCCAGGTGGCTCCCATGATCCACCCCTCCTAACACTCTCCTCTGTTGTGAAAAGGACTGGGAGCAGTTCTTGACCATTGTCCCAGGTGGGCTAGTGAGTCAGCATGATTGAATTTAGAAGACCTGTAAGTGCTTATGGTCTTTCTAAAAATGGGGAGTTATGCAACTTCCAGTTATAAAATTCATTATTGGCAAATGACACATATGTTATGAACTGTCTTTCTGAGCAGCTGGATGTACTGTAGCCCAGATAGGTAAGACTATAGAATTGTTGGCTCTCTGGGAAGTATAGGCCTGTGTGATATGAACTCCAAGTGGAGTCAGGAAAGTTGGGGGAGCCAGTGACTGCTCCTCCCTCAGCCTGTGCTGGCCAGGTAGGACCTGCAGTGGCAGGAGCAGGAACATATGTTGGGAGACTGGGATACTCCTCAGGGAGCTGAAAGAGGGAGCAGGGAGGGGGCTGAGGCTGTCCTTCCTTTAGAGGAAGAAGGGAGGGGAGCAGCCTCATAAACTAAACCATCTAAATGATGGGGAGATGGAAAGTCCTCTCCTCAGGTCATTCTACTTTATAGGTGAGCCATTCGTTTTTATAAAAGATGGTTGTACATTTTCCAACCATCATGACTGTTTTTATCTTAGAAACAAAATTCCCTAATTCTTTCTTCAAGTAAACCCAGGTTCTCTCTATTAGCTAGCTCTAATTTCTGAGTCAGTTTATGTAAACCACTTTGGGCTAATAGTTTTAGTGAGTTATCTTATTTAAAATGTATAGGATACTGTAGATGGTTGGTCCTCCCTCTCATGAATCGCTAATGCTTTTGTATGTTTATTAATTGAGCATCACCAAACCTTAGAAGATAAAAAGTCCATGGGCATCTCACATGCAGAAGGGAGTTCTAAAACAAGGAGACTCTGAGATATTAAATGCCCTGCTCAAATGCCTACAAAGAGCCCACTACCATTTTGAATCTCACTACCAAGAGGCTTAATGGGCAGGTCTAAACACCTGTTCACAATCTCAAACACAACCAGCATTTATTAACTGCTGCATCCCAATGGTTATTGTCCTGCAGATTGAGGTCAAACCCCACTGCTTCTCAGAGCCTGGGAATAATTCCAGCCTGTCTGAAGTCATCAGAGCCTGTGTGTTCCTACAGCAAGCTGCCTAAATTAGTTTGTATATGCTCCAATTTAGTAGTGTTCTCAGAACCACTTCATGCTGGACAGGCCAGGAGAAATTTACAGGAGCTGGCCCAGCCACTCCAAGGATGGGGTGCATGAGAAGGGGGACACTGACTCTCACAACATGCTGGTTTGTTGACTCTGCTCCTCCCCTGACGTAGTCTGAACACTGCCATTTCTGAGAACCATGTACTTCTGAGGAGTAACCTGAGCCCTTTTGTACCATTTATAGTTTGCCAATTCTGACCTTTCTTTTAGAGAAATTAACTTCTAAAATGTTCTATCTCATACACATTCCTTTTGAACACACAATTAGAAGGTCAAGTTGATATTCCAAGTCTGCCAGGAATATATCTTGATGCTGGCCATGGAACAAGAGAACTTCGATGCGCTCTCTTGTCTCAGCCTCAGCATGGCCATTGGAGACAAGTGTGCAATGTTCAGACTTAAGAGAGCAGACAGTGCCAGGCACGCCAACCCTGAGAGATGAAAACAAACTACTATGTCTCTGAATCACCACCTCATTGTCTGAAGCATGTTTCCTAGCTATAGCCTGATAGGAAGGGGCATGAAAACTAAAGAATCCAGAGTTGGATGAGGCCACTGAGACTAGACTATGAAGCAAAGTACCCAAAAGGAGCTTTGGACATCTCTAGCATGCTTCATGGAGTGAGTCTTTGGATAAATATGCACCTACATACAAGTGCAGGCAGATAGATCCCAGAAAAAAGGCTAACTAAGCACACATCAAAAGTGTGGGCTAGAAGCTGGAGAGTAGGCTCAGAACATAAGAGCACTAGTTGCTCATCCACATGGAGCTAACAACTGTCTGGCACTTCAGTTCCGGAGAATCTGATACCCCTTTCTGGCTTCTGCAAGCACAAAGTACACATATAGTACACAAACATATGTGTAGACAAAACACTCATACACATAAAATAATACATTAAAAAAAACCCTACGATATCACCAGCTATGTTCTAGTAATGCAGGTTTCCAGCCCCCATGGTCCCCATGCAGTGGCCACCCAACTCAAGGTTCATTTGCTGTGAATTGTTCACATTCCCAGTCATCTGCCACCTGCAGTTAGCTGTTACAAATCTTCATAACCCACAAAAATCAAAACTGTGGCGGCTTGTAATTTATCAGTCAGATTTATATCAATAAATTCTCAACTCACAAAATGCCAACCCAATGAACACAGAGCCAATTGATATTGATGTAAACTGCCCACTTGGACTGGACAAATTGTACAATATTATTCCACCGCTTCCAAGATATTCATAGCTACCTGTGGTTACTTAAAGCTATGTGGATTGGGCTCATCCTTTTCTTCCTCCACTTTCTCTGTCCTTCTGTCCTCTCTTTCCTTTCTGTCCTGCTTCTAAAACTCTCAGCCTACCTTCTTTTTCACTGCCCAGTCACAAACTCCAATCTTACATAACACCTGCCCCCACCTTTGTATCAACAGCAATCTACACATACATGCATGCATATCTAATCTTTACGAAAACCACTTTAATTACTTTTTAAAATTGTGGACTGCACTTAAGGCAGGAAAGATGGAACATTGGCACTGCCACATCCTAGGAACTCCCACACAAACTAAAATTTTCCTAGAGAAAGCTCACATAATAATATTTAACTTAATGGTCTAGGGGTTGGAATATCATTCTAAAGTTATGCACCAGGTGTGCTGTCCATCCTTCCCAGGTGAATATGAATTTGTAGTAGCTTGTAGTTGTCCTGATCAGTGACTAGGACAACAAAGGGAGTTAGATGTTCTATAACTAACATCTTTAGAGAGACGTGAGTGAAACTGACCTCATTTGCAGATGACATGATCGCCTCTGCAGAAAAGCAACATCAAAGTTGTGGGATAAAAGATCAATATATGAACATGAACGATTTCCATGGACACTAACAGTGAGCACTTAGAAAATTTTTAAAATGCCAATATGTCATTGGTAATATTAACTGAGTTCATTTAAAATGCATGACATTTACAGCTATGAAAAGAGAGCTAGTCTATCTGCAAATCACTCGTCACTAAAACATCAATCCTGAGAAAGTGACCTATAAGAGCCAAAAAAGACTCATCGATATGGAATTCTCTGGAAACTGACAAACTTATTCCAAAGTTTATATCACACTACATATAAGTTAGGATCAAACAAAGCAACTCAGTATTTTACTTTTTAAATTTGTATTTATTTTCTTTTGTGTGAATGGGTGTTTGGCCCACATGTATGTGCACTACCTGTGCACCTGGTGCTTCAGGAGGTCAGAGGGCATCTTGATTTCCTGAAACTGGAGCTGTGGATGTTTGTGAGATACAATGCTGGTGCTAGAAACCGAACCTGGGTTCTCTGCAGGGGCATCACGTGCTTTTAGCTACTAGCCTTCTCTGCAGCCAAGGGATTTCAAAGGCAGACAATACCCTGAGACCGAACTTCAAGACTTTAAAAAAAAATCCTTCACCAAGAAATTGCATGGGTGCTAAAAAGGGAGTCAGACTGTTGGCAGGCAAAATAGAGTTCCAGATCGTGTCTGCAGATTAACAAAGGGCAGCAGGAAAGGCCCAGGAAGTGCTGATGACTCTGTCACTATGCTGAGCTTCATCATCAAGCTCTGCCTTTTAACTTAGCGTCTCAGCTTTTAACAGACTGAAAGTGGATCACAGGACTAATGTAAAATCACAGTTATGAAACTTCTAGAAGCAAATGAGGAAAGACCATGATGACTTTGGGGGAAATTGTCAAACTAGCCATGTAAAAGTAGAACTCATAAAAAGCAAACAACTTTTTCTTCAAAGGACAAGATTAAGGATGCTAAGAAAAAGATAACAAGCCACTCCTGAGAAAACTATGCAAATCATTAATGAATTATATGTGCTTGAAAATTTTTAGTTCAGTAACTTGAAGGCAATGGCCCAATAATAAATGGTAAGAGGTTTTGGTTAATTCTAAATTCCAGACAGGAAATGAACACACAGATAGATCATTGGCCCCACCCATCACATCTAGCTTGTCCTTTGCAAAATCTTTAAGCAGTCGTTTGACCGTTAGTTTCTTTTCTACAAAAAACAAAAACATCAACACAGAATTATCTGCCTATGAATGACAAGAGCTGTATCTAAAATATTCCCAAACTGAAAATGACCAAAATGCCTATTACCTGTCAAATAGAAAACTGTGCTAAGTGACCACATTGGAATCCAACTGAGAAAAAAAAAAAAAAAAAACAGACAGAAATAAAACTTCTAAAAGACACAACAGTTAAGCTTGAAAGTGTCACTTTCAAGAGGCTGGTCACAGTGAGGGCTGTGCTGCATGATCCCATGCAGAACACTCCAGTGACACCAACGATTGCTCTAGCCACAGGTCTAGAATGTGGACATGAGCCTCCCAAGAGCAGAGACTTCAGAAGGGAGAATGTCTATACATAACACTGTTAAAACCACATAAGTGTGGTGGTGCTCACAGCTAAGTGTTGCTGGTGCCCCCTGAACTACACTATTAAATTGGAGAATTTTAATGAATGCAAATTATGTTTCTATAAAGATAACACAAAATTGTATGAGAGAGAGAGAGAGAGACTCTGAGACTGGAAGTCTACCCTGCAGTGACTGGCAAGCATCTCAGGGGAATGTTAGTCACCAAAGTACCCCGATTAGGGTGTCTTTCTGTCAGTTTGGAGAAGTAAAATGCACTTTAGTGGATTGATCTCCAGAACATGATGCATCTGCTTAAGCAAAGTTCAAGTCACATTTAATACAGTTTTAAAGCAAAGAAATTAATAATAATAAAAATGTGAGGCGAGAGCCTTAGCATATTATTTAAGGGAAGAATGAAGGTGAGGTGACATCAAGGACATCAAGGGGCTTCTGGGGGAAGGAGTCCAAAATCTTTCTTTCATAGCATTGAGAATATTAACAAAAATCATCAAAACCTGTTTTTCCACAACCCTAGAAATCTATCACCATCCTGTGACCATTTTGATTTCACTATAGAAAAATGGCCCCAACCCTGGCCAGGATAGATGGTCTTTGTGTCACTGTTTCTATGCAGAAACCTAAACTTTCCTTCCAAGAGGTCAGGGTAAAGTTGGTTGCACAAGGACCCAATTCTATTCTTAAGTGCATAGCCCAGATAATAAATGTATGTCTGCACAAAGCTCACTCACAAATCTGTTGTGAATTTGATCTAATGTATTATTATGCTAATGTGTCCCCCAAATTGCACAAGAATCCACACATAAGACACTGAGGGTACCCACCCTAGTTGGTTTTGATTGATGAATAAAGTTGCTGGTAGCCAATAGTTGTGTAGAGAGACAAAGGCAGGACATTAGGATTCTGAAGGCAGAAGAAGCGGGATAAAGACCAGGCCTGAGAGTTGCAGAAGAGAAAGCATAGCAATAATGTAAGAGTTGGGGTTTGGCCCAGGAGGGCTACAGGTCTGTGTCTGGGGTAGTAAAGATGTAAGTAATAACTCAGGAATATCAGAGGGGAGTGTGTTAGCTGCATGGCACTTAAGAAATTGCCCAACCATTGAGCTGTTTAAAGCATATATAAATATAAGGCTCTCTCTCTCTCTCTCTCTCTCTCTCCACCCCCCATGTGTGTGTGTGTGTGTGTGTGTGTGTGTGTGTGTTTATGTCTTTCATTTGGAAACCCATAACACTTGGGGGGGGTGTTGAGGAACATGTGTATCTGCTATCAGGTCAAATGGAGTAGAAATTAATTGACAACTGCAACACGGATCTGCGCAGCACCACTAATCATAAAGGCCCCAAGTGCAGAGTCTAAATGTCCCCAGCTGATGAATGGGGAAAGAAAATATGGCAGGAGCATAGGAGATTATCCAGTCACACATAGCAAGGAAGCAGTTTGTGAGTTTCCCATGCTATAAGAAAGATGGCAGTCCCCAAAGACCCAACAGCATGAGCATGTTTGTGTGAAGTAAACAAAACAGGCAAGTTCACAGAAACTGAATGGCTTCCCAGGGTTATGCAAAAAGAAAACAGGGATGAATGCCAATTGCATATTTGTTTGTGTGTGTGTGTGTGTGTGTGTATTTATGTACATATGTGTTTGTGGTTGTGTGTGTGTTGTATTTTGTGTATATGTTCATGCACAGGCTATGGCACACATGTGAAGGTCAGTAGACAACTAGTGGGAGTTAGTTTTCCCTTTCCAACATGTGGGTTCTGAAAATTAAACATAGGTTTTCAGGCTTGGTAACAAGCACCTTTAACCACAGAGCATTTTAACAGCTCACAATTATTTCAGTTTAAGTCATAATATAAGTTCCATATATTTAGAGATATATTAAAATGCCAGGGTCACAGACTTTTAAAACATTGATTTATGAGTTACATATTAATAAAAATATCACGGAAAATATGTCCTACTGCTTACTAGTTACTCTTCCAGTCTTTATGATCAAATGCCTGTCAAGTAAACTTAAGAAAAAAAGGTTCATTTTGGCTCACAGTTCAAAGGGATGCACTCTATCCTGTTGGGGTAAGCATGGTGGCAAGAGTGTGAGGCAAATGGTCACATTATACCTTCTGTCAGCAAGATGAGCAAGGTGTATCTGGTTGGCTGTGAAAAGATGCTGCTTACATTCAGGATAGATGGTCACTGCTTTGGCAAACCCTTCTGAAACACCCTTCTAGACACACTCATAGTTGTGTTTCCATGCTGATTCTAAATCTCATCAAGTTGATAATCAAGAGTAACCATGAAAATTCATGAATACAATGATAGATACATTCTATGGTGATCAATCTAACATACCAAATCTGTCAAAATGAGAGACAAAGACAGGGACAAGGACAAGAAAACCTGGGAATAAGAAAAGATAAAATCCCATACCAGCATCACACAGTTATAATTAAGTTACATGGTGCTTAAATTTTTTTCCAGGGGAAACCTTGGTCTCCAGTGCATTCCTGGAGTCATTTGCCCTTCCATTGCTCTTGCTTCAAAACCATAAGGGAGGGTGGATGAAGTCGATATGCAGCTGATCTCTGAGCTACAGGGTATTGGCATTGATACTGTTCTGCAGGTGTTTAGATCTATAGGATGCAGTCTGGATGCACAGACAGGCGAGCGTAACTTTCTAGTATCGTGCAAGATTTATGGGGATCCTTGGTAAAAGTGACAGTAACAAACATGTAGCTTTTCTTCTCTTTGCAGCTCAAGAGAAACCTAGATGCAGTTTCCATTATTGGGGGCAGTCATTACTGGCTCAGTCATAACTGTTCTGGCTGCATCTCATCATTGGCTAAGTCAACCAGACAATGCTGTCTATGGTACCTGCTTCTCAACTACAATGACCCTGGATTTCTATTCCTTTACAGTCTATGACTAATTAGTTGATTCTCTCTCAAATACATCCTACTAATCCCTGTATTGCCTAGCAAGCTATCAAGGGTCACAATAGAAAGTTAAAAAACCAGGAACCTCTGTCTTCCTTCCTACAAGCCAGGGAAACACTGCCAGGAGTAGTTGATATCTGAATTACTAAAATTAAGGGACAATAAGACCCAGTGTCCCGCCATCACTGCAAAAAGCACTGTGATATCCTGTGTGGTTTCTTCTGTGACTTCTGTTCTGTGGGATGCTCAACCTGAAACCTGCCTCTAATATGATGGCCTTTCTTCCTGGCAAGTCTCCTGGGAACACCTAGGAAAACCTGGGAAAATGTCCTTCAAAAAAACCTGAGACCTAATACTACAGAGTGCTAAGATCATTACGGAGCATTAGCTGTTAGAGTATCTTCCAGGCACAGACCTACATCCGACCATCAAACTAACTTAGGATAAGCCATGCAGATAGAACAAACTTGCCTGAATGCTATATGACCTCCCTCCCACTGATGGTTAAATCTCCTGAGATTTTTCTCTGAGGCGGAGATGGCCTAATTTAAGATAAATGACACCGTTCATTTTATCTACTTCCTCTAAAAGTCATTGTGATTTTTATAACACCTTAGTCCTTGCTGAATCAACACAGAAAAAGAGAGGCAACAGAGACAATTATGTTTACTTTCTTTCTGCCCTGGAACAGAAGGTCAAGACAATGTTTATATATCAAGGATTTAGGTCAGCATGAGGTAGCCATGAAATAGGACACATGAAGAGAGAGAATGTGATAAGATTAGGACTCTCTATTGAGCTATAGAAAGAACATTGTACCTTGTTATAAGTACCAGTACACACACACACACACACATACACACACACACACACACACACACACACACACACACACACACACACCTGACTACACATTAGCCACTGGTAACAGAACTGAATATTGCTTGACAGGTTTCAGTTCAATTGCCTGACAACATAAATCCTCCATACTCCCAGAGAGCAAGCTTTCATGCCTCTTCTTTGATTCCTCTCTCATTCATCTTCCACAGCTAGTCTGTCACTGAGCCAGGGGCTTCCTTTATATAAAGTCCTTCCGAAGTTACCTTTTCTTTAAAGCTCTCACAAACCCCTAGGGTCTCAACACACACACACACACACACACACACACACACACACACACACACACACACACACCTTTCTGGTATGATTTTTCTCCATTAAGAATTCAACCATCATCAAGTTTGTATGTATGTTCAGAAAGGTTAAACTTGAGCTAGTTGAATCCAAAAGCAGGTTATGCTTTTGAATAAAACCAAACATGTTTCCAGGCTACTCCAGCAGCAGCAGGTTTTCTATCATCACTCACAGAAACAGCAGCACTGCAGAAATGGGACACAGGAGACATGTACAATTTCTACACACTGATAAAACTAAGCTGCCCACGCTCCAGGCTGTAGAGGATGCTCCTGAAGGGCCATGGCTTCATTCTTAACAACTGCGGGAAAGTGGCCAAAAGAATGACCAAAAGGTAGATGATCAAAAACTAGAGAAATAAACATACAGATTGTCACCACAGTGAAAGTGCTAGATGCTGAGATATCATGTTGTTTAAAACATCAAACTGGGACTGAGGGTGATTCAGCTGGCAACATGCCGGCTTTGAAAGATGAGGACCTGAGTTCACTCTGCAGAAGGCACATTAAAAAGCTAGGTGCAGCAGCATGCTTGGAATCCCAGCTCTGTGATTGCAAAGATAGACAGGTCCTTGGAGCTCACTGGCTAGTTAGCCCAGCTTACTTGTTCAGTTCCAGGTTTGTGGATGACTGTATATCAAAAACTATAGTGGACAAAGTTTCTGGCCTTGAAACACACATATGCAACTACACACATGCATCTTCAGACTCATGAATGTGTACATACTCAAAAAGTTTGCAAATTGAAAACCTATTCTAAAATGTGAATTAATGTGAGCATTAATGAGCATGTGCCCCAGATTATTTTAGAACATAAATGTGATGATTTGAGCAAGACAAGAGTTATGGTTTAAGACCGAGAAAATCCTAGCTGAAAGATAAATTATTGTGCCATGTAAGAAAATTAATGGAGCAAAAATTATTAATAGCTTTGTCATGACTCATGAAAATTCTAGCTCTTCGCATAGAGCTGAATATAGGGAGAAATTACCTGGATAAAGGATAAAGTGTCAGGCTAGGGTCTAGTCTCACATGGCTCACTGTAGACCTTTGCCAGGACCCTCTGAAGATGAACACATTGCCAGTTCGTGGAGCTGAGTACCAAGCTATACTCTGTTCATGGGCAATCAGTGAAGATGTCGATACTCTCAAGTACTGTCACTACCTTCAAACATCATAGGTAATTCTACTGCACTTGAATATGAAATGCTTCCCCAAGAGCTCTTGTGCATGATAACTTCATTCGCAGCTGTAATTGCTGTTAGGAGAGGTGGAGAAACCTTTGAGATGGACCCTCTGAGCCTGAATGGCATCACAGAGTCACTGGAGGTAGACCTTGAAGGTAATACACATCTTTGTTTCTTGTCTGCAAGTGGTCAGCCAGCATGTGAGAGGCAGCCTGCTCAAAGACACTGTGGCAGCCATGTCTTTCACACCACAAAAGACTTAGACCAGGAGCCAAAAATCAACCATTAGCATTTAAACTGGTTAGTTTTAACTGTCAACTCTACTAAAATCTAGAAGCACACTAGAAGGGAGTCTCTGTGAGGGACTGATTAGGTTGTGGGCATGCAATGAGGGGAGGGTCCTAATACGTGGGAAGAGTTAAGCACTGTGGGTAGCAGAGGATCCTGGGTTGAATAAGAGTTGAGAGAGCAAGCTGAGCACTAACATGCAGATTTAAAAATAAAGTACTGCTCTCTGCTTCTGCCTGGGCACGTTGCATGACTAGATGCTGCGAGTTCCTGCAACCTTGACATCTTTGCAATGATAGATCACAATATAACCTGGAATTGTGAAGTAAAGAAACCTTTTATCATTTAAGTTGCTCTGTCAGCATCTTTTATCACAAACACAGGAAATAAAACTAAGAAAGGTCAATTACATGAGGTAAAAGAAAATGACAAAGGATTCAATGCTCCTAGGTCCTGGAGGAACTGTGGAGTCCAGGAAACATCAAAAACTGTTGTGTTCCTGGGGTTAAAAGTGAGGACGGGGAAGAGAATATAGAATCTTCAGAAATAAAGAAAAAGGATTCAACATTTGTCCAGGAGCATTTATTACATTCTAATATCCTTAGAACAAAATAACATTTTTCTGGGATCTCTGAAGTTCCATGCCCTGGTCAGTTTTAACTGTCATCTTGGTAAAGCCTAGAGTCGTCTGAGAGAAAAACTTTAATTAAAGAATTGTCTCAATCAGATTGGCATGTAGGGGATGGTCTTAACTGTGAATTGATTTAGGCAGGCCCACTGTGGGTGGCATAATTCCCTGGGCAGGTAGTCCTAGAATGCATAAGAAAGATAACTAAGCAAGACCTGAGTTAGTCAGCCATCTATCTGCATTCTTCTATGATTTCTTCGAGTTCCAGCCCTGACTTCCCTCAATGGTGGCCTGGGACCTGGAAATATAATACAAATAAACCATTTCCATCCCTAAATTGCTTTTAGATAGAGTTTAATCACAGTAAAAGAATGAAAGGAGAACATCCTGCAAAAGCTAACCCAGTAGTAGGCCACCTTACAGCATATACTCATGTGTAGATTCAGCTGCATTGCTCAGAATACTTTTGCTGCATGTGCTGCACATGAGGAAGCATATAACCACATAGCTCTATGGTTTATCAAGTAGTCTAGGGACACAAACACCATCTTACCAAAGCCAGGTAAGCTGAACACCAGGAAGGAACCTGTGCCTTCTGGCTGTCTTCTGCCTTTCAGTAACATTAGGTCCCCACTGGGCCCTGATCTTGTGAGGTGCTCCAAATGAGAAACCTGAGCTCCGTCCTGTGTAGATCACCCTCCTCCTGGGGTTGTGTCTTTCTCTTCAAACCAGCTTCATTGTTTTCTTATCTATTGAGCAAACATTGACCACTTTGGCTCTCATATCCCACATTTTCATAGGCGCATTTCTTAAAATAAATAAGGTACCTATAGAGTTGTTTTCTTTGCTCAGGGCCTTCAGCAACCACTATGAATGGTAATATAAACCATTTCAGAGAAGGTGAGCAAAGGAGCTATCCATTATGCCTGGAGGAAAGTCACCAAGCAAGTCAAACTTGAACTGGGCCTTTCAGGATGGTTAAGAGCGTGGAATATGGAAAGGAAGAAAGAATCTACTAAGAGGATATTATGAACAAAACCAGAAATTCTGCATTATAGCCAAATTTTTTTCTTGTAGTTTGATATTACTAAAATGCAAAATAGTTTCTGGGTAGAGGAGCAGTGTTTGCAGATTATTCTTAGATTTCTAGATTGTTCCATTTGGGAAGATAATGGTACTATCACTAAGACAAACAAAATGTGGAGTGCCAAGTACATTCTGACTTATTGAGAGTGACATCTCCAAGGAGTGCCAATTAGCTAAGAAGTTTCAAAACAAAGAAGCCAACCCATGTAAGGGATGGGATGGGACATGTAGCACCTAGGAGGCAGTAGCAGAGAGGCAAGGGGTAGGCTAAGTCACTCAAAAGCCCTGCGACTTTACTTATCTGACTAGCAACAGTGAGGTCAGAAAGGCTAGAGATACCAGTTAACCTGTAAGTTGTGGTAGCCAAGAGCCAAAAGACTCAAAGAACTCTTAAATCTTTACAGAAAGCAGGAGTTGGGGGCTGGTCATTAGTAACAAGTTCTACAGACAATCTAAAGTGGACCTGAAGTTGAGTAGAGTCATCTCAGGGGCTACTCTTCAAACTCTTGTATCAGCAAAGACCTCTGTATCATCACACCCTCTGCCCCACTAGCTCCTTCCTCTTGGAGAACTGGGCACATTCTCAAGCTCGAGTAAGTAAGTTTTTCAAGGGATCACATATTCTGCTTGTATGCAGCCTCCTGGGTTCTGGGACGGGCTTTCCTGATATTGCAGGAGACCTTCAACTTACTTGATACATGTCAGTCCTCTGGAAGATGTCTATTTATACAGGAAGCTCTTCAGCTATTAGATTTGATACACATGGCTTCACGTGTACAGGACCAGGCTATGGATAAACTCAGAATGCTGAAGCCTACTCTCTAAAGAGAAGCTTTCTCCACCAATCTGAGGTTTTCACTGGCCAGAAACTGACTTATTTGGCTGGCCGGGGAGTCTTTGCCTCCTAACACTAAGAAACCAGGCGATACCATCAAGCTGAACTTTAAAAAAAAAACAAAACAACAATGAAAAGTGATGAATTCAAGTTCTTCTTACACTTTCAAGTCAAGTGATTTACTTACTAATGCTATGTCCCCAGCCCTTCCGTCAACCTTGAGTGCCCTTGCTCCTCCACCTACTCTGCCTACACCCGAGCTCAAGGCTGAGCAAGTGTAAGGGGAAGGAACATGACGTTCAGAGTTGTGTGTGCTCATAACTTTATGCTTCCGTGCACAGGCTACCCTGGTGAAGTGAGCCTTCCTCTGGACTCTAGGAGGACAGAGAGTCCAACACAAAGCCATTCCCATTGTTCCCAGGCATGTGACATCTGCTTTTCTTTCTCGCCTTCCAGGATAATCTCCTTCTATCCAGAGATGCCTTAAAAATAGCTCAGAGCAATTTTCAAAGCCTGATAGTCATTAAAAGAGGTGCTAGAAATGATCACATCATCCACGCAGGCTCAAAAGCGCAGGGGGATTTCCAGCTGTCTCATTGGCATGCCAACCAGTCACCCGAGGAGTAGAGATGTCTTACTATCACCTTCAGGAAGGCTTCAGGACCTCTGACCCTTTGCAGAGATACCTGTGCATGCCTGGTGCTTTTCTAACAGGAAACCGAAGGAGAGGTGTCTGTGCCTTCCGGCATGCAACAGTCTCAGAGCATTTCAGGTAGGCTGTAACTTGATGTCTCCTATGGGCTCTGAGGGCACTAAAGAGAATGCCAAACCACAGGCTATTTCCAAAGAACTAAGCAAACTCACAGGCTGCTTAGCTGGCTGCGGTCCAACCAGATGATGATTAAGTACAGCAATGAAAACATCCCATCCGTTCGCTGTGATAAATTGAAGTTCAATATTGTCCTTGATCCACACTTCTTTTGAAAAACCACAGCTTTCTCCTTCAGGAACTTTCCTCTCACCAGAAGGGTGCAAAATGGTAGTATGTGAGCCATGTGCTCTTGACAGTCTAAAACTCTGCTGCAAATGGTAAGATGTGTGTGTAAGAAGGTAGGCCTCACTGCTGACTGTATTTTGAACCACACACCCAAACAACTAGATTTTGACCATGCACCCTGTTTGCTGGAACCCATCCCAAATGGCTTTCAAGACTTTTCAAAAGCCAAAACCCTATCCTCTGTGCATCACCTTTTGCCCCTGATTTCTAAAAATGGTGTGACATATTGTCATGGAATTCCAAAGGATACACACAAAACATTCACAGGATGCTGTATGCTAAGGGGGTCAGTGCACATATGCATCCCAACTTATAGTGACTTTGAGAGAGAAACATCTGTTTGCTCACGGCATTCTTAGCTCCTCTGTATCTTAAAAAATGATACAGCGGGAGCATTGCTAACCTGGAATGTTCATAACGCACCAGAGTCTGAAGGCCTTTGGCTACTGACTAGAGTCTGCATGTAGAAACTCTGCATCATTCAACTGTTTCATGTGCACAGTTATGAAAATGCTACCATTGGTCTCTGTGAGTAATGCACCTACAATGCACGAAGGGTGCTGTACTCAGACCTGAGAACCAAGCCCAGGATCTCCCAGCATGTCCTCCAAAATCTGAGCCACACCAGATGATAATTATGAATGTCATTCACAGGGCATGCTGGAATGGGCACAAGGCATGGCTTTGTCTTTCTGGGTTCTACCTCTGCACACTGCCTTGTTTAGAGCACATATTCTATCAGAAAAGGCAAGGTAGCTGACTGTATTTCCATGAAAGATCAGTGGGACTGTAAAGGAATGGGACCACCACTTCATGATCTGACTTTCCATGTTTGATTTCAGTTTGTTTTGTAACTCATGTCCAGCCAGCTCATTTGGGAGCACTTCTGTGAGTGGAAGGTTGGTGTGCATGTGCAGGGTGGGCTAGCCCAAGGCACTCAGCGTGGCACTATTGGTAAAAGCAGAACCTGAGAGTCATTTGCACATCCACCCAGAGACTGCTCAGTGGACACTGTAGGAAGCTGTAGAGCAATATGTACAGAGGAGGTGGGTGTCTGTTCAAGCTTCAGTCATTAAGTAGACATAGACAAACACATTGCTGTGTGAAACATATGTTTGGAAAAGTACAATGTCACACGGTGAGTACTATTTCCTGGTTGTCACTGATTCCTTGAGAAGTTCATATGGTGTATCTTGATCCTATTCACTGAGTTCCCCCCAGAAAGATTTCATCTCTACTTCTGCAACTTTTATCCTCTTATATTCCTTAGAGTTTCAAATGAGTTATGCTACCCATAAACTCTGGGGTGCGTGGCCTTCCACTGAGAAGAGGCCACAACCCTGAAAAGGACTATCTCATTCTCAACAGTTATTAACTGCCAATTGTTTTGTATATAAAAATCCTAGGTACAAAAATGTATGTATCTATGTGTGCACATATGAATATATTATCTATTATATATAGTTATTGTATATATGTATGTATATGAGAGAGAGAGAGACAGAGAGAGAGACAGAGAGAGAGAGAGAGAGAGAGAGAGAGAGAGAGAGAGAGAGAGAGAGAGAGAGAGAGACTAGTAATTTTCCTGCTAAAGTAATATCAGAATTTTTTTCTAGGAAAGGTGCTTGGCTAAGAGGACAAATTTACACGGGGCTTAAATATAATTACACAAATATCTATCTTTGTCTTACATTTTAAATGCTCACTCTAATTACAACTTATTCACAGATACCAGAATCGGATCCAGAAAATAAATAATTGCATTGTATACCTTCACATATACCAGTGCACACATAGCTCTGGCAACCTTTGAGGGGCCCAAGCCCTCTTCCTGTGGTTCATTCAATATCAAAGGTGTCAAGAAGTACAATGAGTTTTCTCAGCAGTTTTAGCCCTTAGACACATTGATGAAGAGGGCATAGAACAGTTAGCTGCTTCAAAACTGAAGAGAAGAAACCTCTTTATGTATGCAATCATGTCAATGGTGTGATGGTAGCAGGAGTGGAAATCTCACACCACTCCTGGCATCAAGGCAGAGACACAGGCAAACTCACGTAGTTTCTCCATTGTATGACTTATTAGGAGAAAAAAGTCCTCAGTTGCACTTCCACCTGAGGCATCTGAAGGTGATGCATTCATTGTCCCCATAAATGACATCTCCTCAGGATGATGTAAAGGTAGTTACATCTTGAGTCTTTCAAAATGCAATGACTGGGAGGGCAGGGGGTCCATGATTAGGGAGCATCTGTGACCCAGTGCATTGTTGAGAACCAGGACAGCTGAGGGGCACTTAGAGCAGATGAAAATGAGCAAGGCATGAAGCAAAGCCAAGAGGCACTGCAGGAGAATGCTGGAAGGCTCTGTCAGAACCCCATGTCTGCTGGCGATGACCCCTGAGACTCAATGCAAAGCAGTGTTTCTATGACTGTCATTCTGTCCCTTTTAGCCACCATCAGTTTAGAAGCAGTCCACCAAGAGGATGGAGCAAGGACAACGTCTCAGCCCACTTTCTTATACTGCTGTGGTAGTTACAGTTGTCAACAGGATCTAGAATGATTTGGAAGATAACTTTTGGGCAGATCATATCTTTAAAGGGTGGGAGTTAGGTTCAGTTTGCTGTGGTGGGAAAGCTTACCCTGAAAGTAGAAGGCATCATGCCAGGGGCTGAGCTCCAGACGGAAGAGGCGAGCTGAGCACCAGCATCCATCTGCTGCCTGACTGTGGGTGCAATGTGGCCAGCCATCTCATGTTCCTGGTGCTATGGCTGCTCTGCCACAATGGTATCCTGTTAAACCAAAGCTAAGCCCTTTACCCCAGGTTGTTTTTAATCAGATATTTTTCACTGCGAGACGAAAATAACCAAAGCGGTACAGAATTGACCTTTTCCACTTCACACATTTCAGTAGAACATCACTGCACCTCCAGATGCAGGCAAGCTTCTGCAGCCTCCTGGTCAGGCAGGTCATGTGCGAGGCATGTCTGAGAGCGGCTTAACGTCTGAGAGCCTGGCAGTGCTTTCTGACAGTCTTCTGTCTGTGCTGCAGGTGCTAAGGTGATGGCCTATGTGGCAGGGGCCTTTCTACACATCCCAGGAAATAAGCCAACTCTATAGGGAGGAATGGGCATTGGGTTTACATTGAGAGACACCAGGTGAGATGATCTGAGTTGCAACATCTGATCTGTAACATCTGATCTTGCTGTCTTCCATCCCAGAGGCAGAGCAGGATAAGCAGAGAAAGGAGAGAGGTGTCAGAGGACCAAGGAAGGATATCGCCCCTTGATCCTAGAATTTGAAATAAACTGGCAGGGTCCAGGGGAGTAGCTTGAGAAGACAGCTGCATCAATGAAGTGCCTGTCACATATTCACAAGAACTTTAGGTCTTCAAGACCCATATAAAAATCTGGCCATAGAAGCAATGTGCCTGAGAACCCAGATCGGGGATGGAGCTAAAAATATAGACAGGGAATCCCTGGAGCTTGCTGACCAGTCAGCCTAACAAACTGATAGACTCCTGGTTCAGTTACAGGCCCTGTCTCAAAAAGTAAGGCTGATAACAACTGAGGACACTGGGGTAGGTATGGTCCCATAAGCACATAGATGCACACACATGTGCAATCCTCACATGAATACACACACACACACACACACACATACACACACACACACACATACACACACACACACACACACATACACACACACACACACACACACACACACACACACACACAAGCAGGGTCTGGGGAGATGGCTCAGTTGGCAGTTATTGCTATGTAAACATAAAAATATGTTTGACCTCACAAACCCACACTTCCTGGGTTCAAATCCCTGCACCTACCTGTGACCTTTGTGTGACCTTTCCCTTTGCTTAGCAGCCCTCCCTCACATTCCAAACTCTAAATAACAATAGTGACACAGCACTCTAGGAACACAGATCATGAAAACTAGAGAAGGTGACACAGACAGGTTAAAAAGGGTCCTGTGAGGTATGTGCATGTTTCAGCCATGATGATGGTGGTGGTGATTTCTGCCAATAAAATTGTATTTCCCTGCCAAGGAGCTTAAAAGGTGGGAGACTTGCCCAAAGCTTGTAGGCCAACAAGCCTGGAGTATACAAGAGACTGACTCATCAAGGCAGCAGAGGATAGCATTTTCTGACATCAGTGAGAGGAGAGGCCTCTGGTCCGGTGAAGGCTCATTTTCCCTGTGTAGGGAAATGCTAAGGAAGGTAGATGGGAGAGGGAGCACCTTCATGGAGGCAATAGGAGGGGGAGGGGGCATGGGATTGTGGGAAACGGTTAACATCTGAAATGTAAATACAGAGAACATCCCATAAAAAATGAAAAAAAAAATACCATGCAGAATTATAGTAATCAATAGATAGAACCCTATAGATTAAAAAAAGTGAAAGGAGAGAAATGACTCCTGACCATTGTCCTCTGACCTCCCCACATGACAAATTATGCGTACATAAACACATACATTTTAAAAAATACTGCCAATATTTGAAATATTAACCTCACATAAAATCCACATTTACAGATTAACTAACTCACAAAATTAGGAGCTTTGTCATCCTGAGCCCTTCTTTCACAGTAGAATGACAAGGTAAAGAGATGTCTCAGCCATTAAGAGCATTTGCTAGTGCTTAATTAAGAGGACCCTGGCTTTGTTCAGAAAACTCACATGACAACCTATCTGAAAACCTTCTATATGCCCAATTCCAGGTGATCTAATACCTTTTTCTGACACCTAAAGCTGCTACACGTGTATGCACACATAGATAAAACACTCATACACAGAAAATAAAATAAATAGATCTGGAACACATCACACTAGAGTGACTGTCTTGAGTCTTCAGGACTGGGACCCCCAATTCATCACAGCCCCACACTGAACCTAAGTTGGATTCTTACCACAGACTTGACTCCTTACACTAACCTTGTTACTTGCTTTCCTTGGCAGACTCTGATATTTTTAGCTTCTATTTATTTTTTAGGGTCATACGGAGAAATGAAAGTAGAAATAAAAAGAAATGTACCCTAAGGATCTGATCACAGGGCAATGAGTCTTGACTAGTCAAAATTGAATGGGAGGAGTCATCTGGCTGTAGATTTTACAGAGTCATTCAGTTCAAGTTCAGAGGTCTTCTCCAGGTCAGCAGTCATGACCTAGCTCAGAATCATAGACAGCGGAGAAGATACTGTTACTAGGGAGGTCAGTTCTTTGCTTTAGTGAGGTCTTCGACAGACTGGATGAGGTACGTAGACTCTGTGGACAGCAATCTTATTTTCCCAGTGTTCACTGGATTAAATGGTAATATAAATCACACACATGAAGAGGGTAATGTAATCCACACACATCACAAGAGATGACCTGTAATAGAGTTTGGACCAAATTTCAGGACACCATGATGTGCCAAGTTGCTATATGAGATTAATAGGCTAATTAATAACAGACACTTTGCCAGATAAACCAGCATTCTTCAACAAGTAAACTTAGCATTCCTCAAAAGATGGGGGAGGGGGGAAGGCTGGATAGGATAAAACTTGAATTTCATCAGATATTTATTTTGCTTTTTTTCTAAGAAAAGAAATTCTTTAGTACAGACATCTTTGGATACAGCTTGTTATCAGCTATGACATTTAACTCAGAGAAAGATTCATAGAGTTTTCCTGATGGCAACTTTACATGTCAACTTGACTATCTAATGGTGCCAGTTATTTGGTTAAAGACTAGTCTACCTGCTTCTGTGAAGGGTTCTTAGCATTTACATTCGTAGTCACTCACATCCAAAGTCAGTTTAAAATAAAGAAGATGAACACCAAGAATAGAGGTGACCTTTGCCTGATGCATTGCCTAGAAGAGAGACCCAAAGGATTCTTAGAACCCCTCCCTTGAGAGACTTCTATGGCTCATGTTCCATACCTACTTGTGATCCACTCCCTTAATAGTGGTGTGTGTGTGTGTGTGTGTGTGTGTGTGTGTGTGTGTGTGTATGTGTGTGTGCGTGTGCATACTTCTGAGCGTGTGTTGGGGGCAAGTTCTTTCTCTAAAGATTCCATGATGTCTCAAAATGAATGTCAGATCTGAGCAGGTTAACCCAAGCAATCAGTATCTGAATGCTTTTTATTTTAATCTCTTTTGCCTGCCAATGGAGAAACCTGGCATTAGGGCTAATAGTAGAGCTCCTGCCTAGCATGCACAGGCTCTGCATTTAGTCCCCAGCCTTCACCCCCAAAATACATGTAGGTTTATGTTAAGGTGATACATAATTGGACAGTAGAGAGGTAGTTAGGGAAAGGTCTAGGAAGGTGGAAGAGGAGGCAGGAGGAGGAGATTGGAGGAGGAGATGGAACCAGACGTGTATGTTTTTCTCAGCGCATCTCTAGCTTGATAGGTTATTATTATTTCTTAGGGTTTCTTGGGTCTATTTATCTCATATAGATGGGCAGTTTATATCTTTGTCCATTGGTTGTAAGCTTATTGTGTAGAAGGTTCATGAATTGAGAATTTAACATATAAACCTGTATGATAAGTTACCAGGATGTGGAGTCATGTTTTTACTGGATGGTAGAGGAAAGGAACACACCAGGGAGGTCGTATCCACCCAGGACAGAAACACCAGCAGAGGTGGAGTGAACCGTGCCTGAGCTCTTAGAGGCGACTGGAAGACCAAGATAGAGATCCTCACAGTGCCAGATGGCCCTGCAGGAACTGACAGCATGGGCTAAAAGGATCAGCCATCTTTTTAATATTTACCACACCACATACACATCTATATTCTTCCTATATCCCCCTCTCTCTTTCCCAAAGATTACTGAAGAGGATGTCAGAATAGTGAAAATTAAAAACTAGCCCCAACCCATGAATTAGGTCACCAGAGAGGCAAGTGTGCATTCCTATTCAGGTCTCCTTCCTTGTTCATCACTTCCTGCCTGAGCCACAGCAATTTGTGAATGGGTTTGAGGAGACTACTCAGTAGGGCCAAGTGGGAAGCAGACTAAACACTTTGTACTTAGAAAAACAAGACTCGGGAAGATGTGCACCATTGACCTAATTCCATCGCTCACTATATTTGCAATCATGGGCAAATTTCCCAAACTTTTTTGGCTTCCGTTCCCTTATCACATAGGGCAGTGACAGTTGACAGTACCAACACTTACTTAATTCTTGTGGTTTCAGTAATAAAATAAAAATTTAATCCTAGTGCACCCTTCATATTTAAAGAATGATTAAAAAGTCATTTAGGAAATGAGAAAGACACCCCCAACACACACACACACACACACACACACACACACACACACACACACACACACACTCAGACACCTAACAATGTTCATGGCTCCCTGAAGCTACCCCAAGTGCAGTCTCCTCTCATGGCTATAGACAGGAGATAAAAACAGGCTCTCAGGGCTTTTCTGCCTCCTGTCCTCCTCATTATAAGGACCAAACAAATAACATGGGCTCTGGGGAAAGATGCACACATACCATTTTCTTCTGTGTTAGGATGCACTTGACTGGGCACGGCTGTTTTCCATATAGATCTCTGAAGCCCCACTTGGCCACCTTGTCCAAACAGGATTGAGGACGCTGGGTTCTATGGAGTATGAGTAGCCACTATGAACTGTCCTAGCCCAACGCCTTCTCAGCCTCAAGTTCTCCACATGGACTTTCGCTGGAATCACATCCTACTCCACACCAAAGAGTTTTCATTAAATATTCTATTTGATTTCTGTGTCCATGAGAGAATTAAAAGCAGAATTTGGATCTGAGCAAGTCTCACCCAAGGATATTGAGTACAAAGCAATGGCCTACAGAGCTTTCAATGGATGTTTGACTTTCTTGGGCCTTGTTTTCATCACCTACAAGGCAGGCTGTCAATGTGCCTAATGGCCGTGTCCAAAAATGAGTGACAAGTAGGAAGCTGTATTTAAAATGGATGTCAGACAAACTGGGGATCGACCATAAGCAGAGCCATTATCCTCCCTACAAAGAAGACAAGAATCAGGCCTGGTGCTTTAGAGAGGTATATTCCCCTACAACCCACAAGGACAGGCTTCCCAGGCAACAGAGTTGATGCCCTGTGTGAGTTTTCTTGGGGGACAACAGACAAAGGGAAGTTTTTGATGTACAGTGTTAGAAAGTTTAAGAAGGTTTCCACGAAAACTGAAGCAAAAGGAAACTCTTTGCCTCAAACATATACTCCATAGTCAGTGGTGAGGTGACTAGGGTTCAGGTCCAACATGACAATGTGTCTCCCTTTAGGGAAGGCACGAGACAAAGGGTAGTCCTGCTGTCTGGGCTGGTCCAAATAAGGAGGGAGCAGTACATCATACAACGTTCTCAGGCTTCTCTCCTCCTACCTGGTTCAGCTCAAAGCCTCTCCACCCATCAGAATCTCTGACATAAATAGGTACATGTTTGGGTCCTTCTTAACTAAAGTCTCTAGGCTTGAGGAAACATTTTAGTGGTCAAGTGCTTGCCTTAGATGCTTGAGGCCCTAGGGTCTCTCCTCCTTACTGGAAACTCGGTGGCTTATATTCCCTTCCTCTGTTTCTCCCTCCTTGAAGTATCAGTCTTCCCAGGAAAAGCTCTCCCTGGAAGCATGATTTTTAATCTGCCCCAGAGCTTCCTGTGTCCACTTCCTCTTTACTCTGTCCCTCACTGACCACACAGTGACCCTAGCTGGGCTCACTGGTCATGTGGATTGATAGGGCATCTTTAGAATTATCAGTGAGCACTGTTAATTTTTCTCTCCTCTTGGTGTGCTCACTTCACCACCTCCACTTCCCCATCTTTGCTACCTACTTTCCATAGCCCTGTCTACCCACTCACCTCCTTAATGTGGGCTGGGTCCTGTGTTCCATCCTCTCTACATCCCACCCCCAGAACACATGCATAACTGGCTTCGATCACTAACACACATGCGGTGTGACCCCAGTTGATTTGCTAGCTCAGCCATACTCTGCCTAGATTCTGCCACCAACATGTCCTTTTTAGGCCCACATGTCCACATCTGGTTGCCTAAATTTCCATCACCTTTGCTCTCTGCTATTCCTACTTGCCTGTCTTTCGGGAGAAGCTCAACACCCACCCAAGTGTCAAATTAAAACCAAGTCTCCTCTCCCTAGATTTCTCTCTAAGAGCAATTTGTGAGCCCATCACCTGAGCATCTTGCTTTATCTTTGTCTGCATTTCCCTCTGTGGGCGATGGATATAACTTCCTAGTCTTTTTCTTCCCTAACCCAATTTCCCATGCCTACTTTCTACCCACATAGATAATACTAACAAGCAACTGTGCTCACAGCAAAGTTGTACTATGTTGTGGTCCCATCGCCCACAACACTGTGGAACTTATATAAAAAGGCTTTAGTTCTAACCCAGTTTTCCATCATATCACAACCAACCATATCTGACTCAGCTCATGCTTGAGTCCTGAGACCCCTGGTCACACTGGCATATTCCTGGAATACCATCATGCCCCTCTGACCAACTGCTATTCAACCTCCATCCTGGGAGCTGATTTACAATTTCTGAAACATTCATCTGAGGAAACATTCTCTGCCTTGCCTATGGTATTTGTTGTGCAAACCTTGCTCCTGAATTGAAAACTATTGGTTCAATAAGAATGGCTACAGCCATTACTGGAGGGAATAGAGGTAGGTGGGGTTTCAGTTAGCTGGTTGGGAATTGTAGGTATAGATGGAGAGAAGGTTTGGGAAGAGGAGGAAGCTGCCATGAGAGGATATGGGCCATAGGCACATGGCCAGGAGAAGCAGCAAGTATTTTGGGGTAGACTACTGGAGAGGAAGCCTAGCCAGCAGCTAGAATAGATTGGGGGTGACTCCCAGTAATTGTCAAATCCAAATGGCTGGGATATGTTTAAATTGGTTCAACTACACTTCCCAGTATATACATGCTGTATTCTGTGCCTGGGACTAAAGTTGGCTGCTTGCCTGCCTATGCCCACCACTGGGCTATAAGCTTTCTTCCCTCCTTCATATCAGATTTACTTTATGCTGGCCCAAGGGAAGTGATGGGAGCTTGTTGATGGATCACTCTTTCTCAGCATCTTCCCACAGCTGGATACCCTTGAAATCAAGAGCAGCGCCTGTCTGAAGCTCAGATAGCTCCTATTCTGTGGTCCCTTGCTTTGACTTTATTAATGGTTCCAGGTCAGTGGTTTTGAACTTTTCTAATGCTGAGACCTTTTAATGAAGTTCCTCACGTTGTGGTGACAACCAAACAACATTCTTTTCACTACTACTTCATAACTGTAATTTTGCTACTGTTATAAATGGTAATGTAAACATTTGATACGCAGAATGTTAACTGGCCTCCAAGGGGGTCACAACCCATAGGTTGAGAACCATTGTACAACTTGCTTAAAGCCAGGAGGAAATTCCCATTTGTTCAGAGAAGCCACTTTGCCTCCCAGTACATTAGTGGGGAAGTTATTCCATCCCTAAAAGGAGAAATTAGGTTTATAGGAGATTTATGCATAGTTTGGGGGCATTACATCCAGAACTAAAATTACAAAAAGCTTCCACATTTAGGTGCTGAAACCTCAGCTTGTTCTTCAGGGGAAAAGGAAGATGGAAAAGGAGGACGTGACAGGAAGGAGGAAGGAAAACTGTGGGACTATTTGAAATGGCATCCCGGGTTTCAGCACCAATGTTAGGAAAAGGATGAAGAGAGTGGGGTGGGGTATGGTCCATGGAGGTGGGGCAAGGGAGTTGCCTTTGGGGGGGCATGTTGGGAATCCCTTTCTCCTGAGGCACACAACAGTATAGTACAGAATAGAGTTTATTCAGGTCATGGGAAATAGAGAAGTAGAGGAATAGAGGCAGGCCATGAGCACATGGAGGGAGAGAGGGGAAGGGAAGGGAAGAGGAGGGGTAATGGGGGGAGAACAAGAAGGCAAGAGAGAGAGAGGAGGGTCAAGCAGCCCCTTTTATAGTGTCAGGTAACTGGGATAGAGCATACTTGGCTATTGCCAGGTAACTGAGGAGTGGGGTATACCTGGGCGTTGCTAGGTAACTGAGGGGTGGGGTTTACAGAATCCCAGTATTAGCAGATGGGACAGTGGGCACAGGGAGGGTAGTGGGGAAAGGATGAGTCAGAACAGAGTGTTAAGATGCCTTATGTGATCTCACAATTAAGCCTATTACGGTGTATGCCAACTCACAAATTAACCTAAAACCGCAGAATCAGCTCTTGCTTGCTCTGGAAGAGACAATCCAGTTCACATTTGCTCTGGCAGTTTGTGTCACTCCCCCTTTCCTTTCAGATGCAAAGAACATCACTAAGACTGGAGGTGGGGGAAAGCTAGCAGCTAGGTGTGGGCAGCCTCTTCCCCAGGTAGCATTAAAAGCAATGCAAGACCCTAGAAGTCCTCCAGCCAGGGGCAGGAAAACATCTGAGACTGGAGGTAAATGTCACAGCACTGCCTGGCACCTGGGACAGAGGTCTGTCTCACTGAGTCACCAAATGCCCCATTTATTTCCTTTAGCTCTTTCCCTTGTCCCTACCACTCCCCTGACCCCTAACCCCAAAACTGCCCACTGTATCAGCAAGACCTCCATTTTAGAACTTGCTTCCTCACTGGGACTCTCCCATTATGTAACATTATACTATACAAACAGTGTTCTTTTCATTGTCAATCTCTCCTCTGCTAGTCTAAATTATAAAAATCCACGCAGAAAGACTAGGGGGCAAAAGATTTTAACTTTTTCTCCATACGTGGATGTGAAGAAGGGGAGAGACTGGTCAATCCTCCAGAACTATGAGACGGATGCTCCTGCCATTGGTGCTGACAGTCTGTGTCACATGGAGACAGCCACCCAGGATACCAAGACCTACATCCCAGGTGCACAGGTCCAGTGTATTAAAAGGCAAGCTCACACTTTCTGCACAGGGTACCATGGTTTCCTGTGTCTCTGCTCTGTGTACACCAAGAGACCCTAATCATCCAAGGAGCTCCATGATGTCAAGAAGCAATCTGGTGCATTTTTTTTGGTCTGTAAACCCTGGGATGAGAGCTGTCTGGAAATGAGCAGCTTCCACCAACAGACTACCTCGTCCTTCATTTGTGTGTCCAAACTGCTTCGTATTCTAATTAAAATTCTAAGTTCCTGCTTTCAGCTTTCATGTATGTGAGAGTATGTATGGATACACATGGGTGCGTGCTTGTGGAGTCTAGTGGATGATGTTGGGAAACATAGTCAACACTCTTGACTTGTTCACTGAAGCAGGTTCTCCCAGTCAAACCCAGAGTGTGCTGATATGGCTGGTCTCACTCATCAGTTTGCTCTGGGATCCCTGTCTCTACCTTTCAAGGCAAATGGATCACCATGCCTAACTCCATGGGTTCTGGGGATTTGGACTCCAGTCCTTACACTTACTTTAGCTGTTTAGCCATTTCCTTAGCCCTTCAATCCCTTTTTGAGGGAGACAAATATTATCCATCTTTGACTTAGCACACCTTCCGGAAAACTTTCCCTAGCCAGAAGACCATATCTGTCACTTGTCTCCACTTCTCCTCAACCCAGAACTGCCATCTGCATAGTCTACATCAGGGAAGTTCCCTTCTGTATTGACCATCTCTCACCAGGGAGGTCATGGCAATGTGGAGCATAGACAGAACCTGGTCTTACCCATCTTCCAGATTCTTAAAAAATGACTGTGTATATCCAAGGCTCTGGGTGGATATCTTATTGATGAAACTCAATGTTGTCCTACTTCAATATAAAGATTTAGGAAAAAGCCTGTAGTGAAAATTTTGGTTTCTTTAAGAAACACAAAAATGTAAGTATGTTTCTGTTTTAATCCCAGATGTGGGATATGGGCATATTTTAAGATGCTCCACAGAGGCTGACTATGATTTGCCTTGCCAGGGTATAATTTTGACAGCTGCAAATAGTTTCTGTGACACGTGGAATTCTGAGGATTTCTCAGGGAGCATGTAACTGGTAGGGCCCAAGAGGTAGCTGGGTTGTTGTTGGGTTGTTGGTTGTTTGTTGTTGGTTGTAGTTTGTTAAGTAGTCATGCATAAAGAAACAACAAGAAAAAAATTAGATATACTGACATCAAAGATCAAAGTTGCCTGAAGGAACTCAATGTTCCTAATCAGCAGGAAGTAGTATAAAGACAAAGTTGCCCCTTTCCATCCCCTAACTCTATTTAGGGATTTCTTCCCTGTCCTCTCTGTCTTCCCCCTCTTGTCTAGTGTTAGGGGGTTGAACGAACGGAAGAAAAGGGGTGGAGAAGGATGGAAGGCAAAGACAGCTACAAAAGCCAGTCTTCAGTCAGCATGGCACACAGTCTGAAGACACAGAGAACAAGAGCATTGGTGCTACTAGAAACTGTTCCCTCGGCTTTATGGACAGCCCTTTACCTCTTGGTCTGCCTCCCCCACACAGATCGAATGGCATACTGGAGAAAGCAGCATAGAACACCTTAGCAAGACCTGCAGGGAGAGTGTGACCAGTGGGAAGATCTGTTCATATCTACAAAAGCTGCACACCAGCAGCCTTAAGAACCCAGGGAAGGGGACCTCCTGACACTTCATTTCTATAGTTTTCTAAGTTCACCAGTGCCTTCTCTCAGAAGACACCATTCCAATAGTCCATGTATGCCTTCATTTCAACCCAAAAAGCATCATTTCCTCACTGGGACGGTTCAGCCATTTGTGTTGGGACCCCTGCATCAGGCTTCATTGACCCCATTTACAAATACTGATGGTGTACCCCTTGTAGATATGACAAGGTCCTGGGTGAAGGGATTAGAAAGTTAGACCTGTGCTCTTAGCATCACAGGAGGAGATGGAAATGAGGGGCTCTTGGGAAAGAACATAGAAAGTTACCCTCTGCCCCAAGGGGAATTTGAAGAGGGGCATGGTTATAGACATATAGAGTCACAGGCACAAAACTAACAAGGTCTGTGGCCCTGGGCTGTGCTCAGGGAGCTCCATGGTGTTCTGAGACAGTGACAGGGAAGAAGGTAAGAGTAAGAAGCTGCCAAGTCTGTAGCCTCAAACTGAGTGGTCATTTAAGAATGACCAGCCACTGCATTTTGAGGTGGCCTTCAAGATGCGCTCAGCCTCCTCTGCCCTCACTGACCTGTTTCAGTGAGACTGAGCCTCTCCAGCCCTCACAGCCCCCCCTGACCCCAGAGACTTCGCTCATTCTCTGCCTTTCCTCCCTCCATAGGTCAACTGCTTGCTTATCCCTCAGAACCCAGCTTCACTGCCACAGGAGCAGAACTGAACCTATGTCACTTTCCACCATTGGCTAGGGAGCATGCAAACACACACACACACACACACACACACACACACACACACACACACCTATGCATGCACATGCTTATACACCAGTGAGCCCAAGCATAGCATATAGATGCTGCTGAGAGACAGCCCGGGCCAGGAATATAGAAAACAGCCCAATATAGCTCACTGCTGCATGACTTTCTCTTGCAACCCCTTCCGTGGGTAATTTGGGTCTGGCTTCCCCTGTAGGCACTGGCTTCTCTGTTGTGTCACTTGGCTCAGTCTCCATGTACACAGCAGATGCTCATTTGCCTAAGTGGGGAGCCATGGAGCTGCTGCAAAGAGAGAGGAAGAGAGGAAGGAGGCAGACTGCAGGCTGGAGGGGAGGGCTCACTTCTAGTTAGGTGCTAGTTCCCTTTCTTTGACTAAATGCGGTGTGACATCACTCAGATGAGTATGCGGGCACTGTAAATATTAAACACAAACTCTATATTACATGTTTAATAAACACTGCTAGCTTATGGAAGAAACAAAATTGTTTTCTATAAACACTGAAGCTGGCAGGCAGATTTTTTTCTGGAAATGATTTATGAAGAATCCTCTCCTCTGGCTTGTTCATTCACACCCTGGTGGGACCATGGCAGGATTTGAATGGAGCCAGTGTTCAGCTTCCCAGAGATGTGTGTGACCCATCCTCACACAAAAAGGGAGGGAAACAGGAGACTACCTGGGGCTAGAGTATGCGTCAGGAAATCTTAATGAAACTGCCTAGTACTGTCCTGCTGTGTGAGATAGAGCAAAGCAGACTGAAGGCAAAGGATGTGACTCATGTCAGAGGTCTTCAGGGGCTGACATAGTTTTTGAATACCTCATATGTTATCTGGACTCTGTGACTGTCCACTCCTTTGGACAAATCACCACACAAACACACACACACACACACACACACACACACATACATGCATACATATATGTGTACATATATGTATACATATATGTACATATGTATTGACAGATGCTTGATTTTAGAATTTGAAGCTGAGAGATAAGCTCTAGGCCTCCCCATGTCCTTCTAGCTGTCAGCAGGTACCATGCTTTGACTATTCAGGACTCCAGATCTTCAGTCATGACATTTAGAGATTGCCTAGCCAATAGAATTATTACCATTGGGTCCCCAAAAAGCCCTTCAAAAATAAAACTCCACTTGTGATATATAGCCAGTAAGATTCAGGCTTTTACATAATGTCCATTGTGAAAGTTGAGAGAGGGTAAATACAAGGGAACTGGAGATAAAATCCGAGGCCAAATAAAGCCAGAGTCAGCCGTGTCCATGGTTTAGCACAAGGCCAGCACTACCTTTGAGTTACCTCCTCAACAATTTGTAAAGGTCAGTGCTGAGTGGAAAAGTGGAGTTTCTGGCTCACTCATGCAATTACGAGGCAGGAGCTAGAGCTGCAGCTAGTAAAAGGATTGTCAAGGGATACACTCAGTGGGTCAGCAGCCAGATCTTCTGGGCTCAGGGGCAACTGAGGATACTGTGGTGCCCAAGGATACTCTCAGGTACCTGTTGAAAGGAGGCAGAGCCTGGCCAGGATGTTTGAGCCATCATGGGGTTTGGGGTTTATCTTTTAACACTGCATCTTTAACCCATGCCTTCAGAGGCTTCAATTACTCTTCCTGCTCTCTGTGCGCTTAACCATCACTCTCTGCTTCTATTGCTACACGTTCCAGAGCCCATGAAGGATCCAGTGACAGCTAAGGCTTCTTGGGAAGATTTGTCTGTGTGTGTGTGTGTGTGTGTGTGTGTGTGTGTGTGTGCTACTGTTCAAGTACAATCACCTGTTAGCTTCCCCACATCTCCGTTGCCTCTATCACAGGTGAAATACTAGACCTGGAGAACTGATGCAATGGAACTTGACTGGAGAGCAACAGGTCATCCCAGACAATGTGCTCCTTGGGGGCCTAGAGGTCTATCAGCAGGATATTCTGTTGCCTATGCAATCCAGGCCATGGGCTACAGGGCAAACTCTCCACCACCCGGGTTTAGAGCAAAGGTTACAGTGCCTTTGGCTTGGTCAACTGGTATCCATGGGTTGCAGGTAGAGATGTGGTACCATGGTCCCTGCCAGGTCACAATAATGACATACCTTACCACCTCAGGGAGACCCATAGTGTGCTCTACCAGAAATGCTTCTCCAAACATCACAGAACCCCTACCGTGGGGCCAGCATCTTGCTGGAAACAGGCACAGCATGACACTGACAGTATTCTACTCATGCTTACGCTTTCTCGGCCTGTCTATGACTAGAAAGTTCTTAAGGCGATGCAGTCAGTCCGGAATGCCAAACAGGATCTCAGCACTACCATGGCTCTCCTGAGCACAGAAACCAGAGTATCTACAGATATTCTGGTTTTCTCACATTCCTGAGAATTCTGAGGGAAATGTTTATTTACTTGCAGCAATCCAAAGAAAGAGGTCATGCACCTCATACTGAAGCTACAAGAATTTCAGGAAAACACCCAGAACTTACAGGTACTAGGTTTTGAGGTGATCACTGATCCTACCCCAACTGGAAGCTAGGTTGGCAACAAAATATTGTGACAAAATATACCTTCTCAAAGACCCAGGGGTAGTTTTCCTTATTAAAGTACCCACCTGAGTCCTTAACCTTGTTTGATGGTTAACACTGAATTTCAGTTTGACATGTTCTAGAACCACTAAAGAAACAGCCCCTGGGCATGGCTGTGAGGTTTCTTGAATGTGTTAATTGAAGTGGAATAATCTACCCTGAATGTGAATGGCAACATTCCATGGGCTGCATCTTGGATTGCATTAAAATGAAGAAGGGGGCTGGGTACCAGCCTAGAATACATGGCTTTCTGCTTCCTGTCTGAGGATCCAGGAGACCAGCCACACCCCACCTCTGCCTCCATGCCCACTGCCATAATGAACTGAATCACCCTGAACTGTGAGTCTCAAACTCTTTTTCACATAAGGTGGTCTTGTTAGGCATTTCATCACAGCAATGAGAAGAAGCCAATAAACAACATTTTAGCCCATCAATCATCAGAGACCTGTGGGAGGCTGCAGAGGAAATGGGGACATGACTGATGCTGATGGCCAGGTTGAGGACCACCTTTGTGAGCACATGATGAGTAGGAAGTACAGTATCTCACCTCTGAGACCTTCACAGCCTCCTAAAAGAGGTTGTTTTGGTGCATAAACTTCACAGCTGTAGCTTAGTCTATTGATGAACTCCTACCCCTGATAAGCACTAGTCTAATTTGTCAGGCTCTTGGATTCTTGTCCCCAAAGTTTGTATCAACACTACCAACACCTAAACAGGTAGTTGTGATGGACAAAGCCCTGTATCAGTCATCTTCCCTCTTGGAAGGAGATGGAGCTCCTGCTAAGTGGCTTTCTGCATTCTAACACAGAATCTGTGCAAGGCTTGGTCACAGTAGGCAGGGCTCCAAGAAGTAGGCAGGAGCCTTCCCAAGACCAAGGGCTTCCCCTCCTATTGATGCCAAACAATGCCATCTTTTGCTTCGTATGTGCCTGGAGCCATGGGTCCCCCTCCATGTGTACTGTTTGGTTGGTGCTTTAGTCCCTGGTGGTTGAGCTCTGGAGGGTCTGGTTGGTTGATATTGTTTCTGTAAAGGCTTGTTTCTCCAGTGTAAGGGAATGCCAGGGTGGTGTGGTAGGAGTGGGTGGGTGGGAATGGGAGCATCCACACAGAAGTAGGGAGATAGGGGAAAGGATGTGGAAACTGGGAAAGGGGATAACATTTGAGATGTAAATACATAAAATATCCAATTAAAGATGCAAAAGTAAAAATAAAAGTTGTAGGCAGGAGATAGAGGCCATAAGCCAAAGTTAGTGTTGTTTGTGATAACAGTCCACTTACTGTCTAGCTATGCAGCTTACTTTCCTTCCTGTCTTTTTTCTGTTTCTTGCTACTCAGTGACCAGTGGCTTCTCTGTCCTGTGTTGGTGCATTTCCACAAGATCAGGAGGCTGTGCCAGTCCTCCTGTGGCTGCTGCTCAGCTCCTCTCTGGGCGAACACATAAACACACTACTGTTATAGTAAAGGGTATTCAGTGGTGTCACAGAAGCTGGCCGTCCTTCATGCTAGTGTGTGGAGTCCCCTGAGGATATGAAGCACGTCTCAATCATCTTTTTATCTCTGTAACACCAGCAAAGGACTTTATAGGCTCAGATAAGCACAAAACTGAAGGAGACCATGCAGAGAAACCCATCTGGGGAGGAGTCTCAAAGCTGGGCATCAGTTGGATCTCTGCCATACTTGTTCCAGTGACCTTCCCTGACCTCTGCAGCTGTCACAGGGATGGCTTCAAACTAACCTCAGTGACTGCCTAATGTCTGTCTCCATTGCAAGGTTATGGACTCCAAGGAGCCCTGGGCTTTGTGTTTCATGCAGAGCTGTGGCCTGTGGCAGGCTGTTTATAATCATTTGTTGAATAAAAGAAGACTGCTTAGCTCTCAGAGAGGAAATTCTTCCTGCAGTGCCCAATTCCTGCCCTTTATGGATTCTGTGTCAAAATTATCTGGTGACCGTGAGTGCATCTATGCAGAGAGATGACTAGTGGCCCTGATTCTGATGGCTCTGAGGATGATGGTCATGTACTTTCTCCCAGGAACCCGGGAGTAAGAAAGGAATCCTCACAAATGCCATCACTATGCCTTTCACAGTGTTTTTATTTTGATTATGGAGGATTCAAGTAATAGCCCATAAATGTAAACTCTACTTCTTAGTAGTGGGGGGAGGGATGGCATCATAGTGGAAGACCACACCACTGAGCTAGAATCTCCGTGTTGGGGTTGTTATTGACCGACGTGTGAAACGTGTTTCTGTGTCTACAACCTAGGGGTTTTTAAGGAAGGGATTTGGTTGGGAAGATTGAGTGTGTCTAACCACCACAGACAGAACTGATGAAATTTAATTAAGCTTCCTGTATGTTCTTCCCTGTGGTGACTCTGATGACCCCCTTGGAAGTAACTGAACAGATATTTCAATACTCTTTATATATATATATATATATATATGATTCATTTAGGGACAGGGCTGGAGGCATGGACACTGGTGGTGGGGGAGGGGTGAGAGGCAGTGGCAGGAGAGAAATTAAGCTCAGTGGAAACATAGAAGTCTCATGGGGTTGAACATCAATAGCTTTAGACAGCAGAGTGTGGGCAGGCATGCCACAAGTACATTAGCAGTTTTGAATCATGCTGCTTTTTCTCAATTCATCCATTAGGCTTTTTCTAATATCTGGTCACTTACAGACAGAATCTTCATGGTTTTCTGAAAGATGAAATGTTGCTTTCTTTGCTGTCTTTAAGACTTTGAGGCTTGGTCTCTCTCTACCTTGGAAAGGTACATTTGTTCTAATAAGTTCTACATGATATCTATGTATAAATCCCACCAACTCTTTTAGCAAGGTTCACCTGGCCCAGTGGTGGGGCTTCCATACATAAAGGAGGCATTCCTAATATCTGGGGTCTATGTGCTATGTGCTTATCCACTCACCAGGTATGAATCCATGGATACACTAGAGATTCAAGACTGAAAAGGTATCGGGGGGCCGTGCAAAGATGCTACATCCTTAAGCCCTGTATTCCAAGCTGCCAGGAAAGGTGTAAGATTTGATAAACCATTTTTTTCAGAGAGAAACGGACTTCTCCAAGCTAGAGGGACACAAAGGAAAACCCTGACTCCTCCCTCATGTCTGAGCTCTCATCATTAACACAAGAATGAGAATGAACCCTGGGTACCACCAACCATGCTGACCCCATGTCACCCTTTCCACTTAGCAGAATGAGACTTTTTAAAAAAATTCACTGGACTTGGACAGGGCAGTGGATTCCAGCCCCACCGGATGCAATGGGCACCACGAAGGGTAGTTCCAGAACCTCACCTAGGCTAGCTCCTGGCATTGCTGCCCTGGTGAACTCTTCCACAAATACAGAGTAAAAGGGTGTTGAAAGCAATTGAAAAAGGGGAAACAGAAAACAAAAATTCCCAGGAAGACTGGCTGGTGCAATTCCTGCTCTAGTCATAATTACGAAGAAATTGGGGCTGCTTTTATGTCATAAACCTAATGTTGTGTGGAAATTTCTGGCTTCAGCCTTCTACACCACACTTCCTCACTATCTGAAGCAGCTAACTGCATCCTCCTAAGGCTCTTCAGACCCTCCACTTGGTACTTAAGGTGACCTCAGAGTTTAGAATATGAGGATTTTCCTCATTCACAACCATATACCTATATTCACTGACCCCCAAGCTAGACTACTCCTCTCTGGCCTTGTATCCACAATTAACCACAGTCAACACTCAAGAATGTTGATGTTGACCGGTTGCAGCTAGACTACTCTAGGACCACCAGAGTACAGTAATACAAGCCGGGTGTCGTATTAATACATATCAACTCAGCTCATAGCACACTGCCACAGGACACTGCCTCTCAGAAACCAGTGGCTGTAACTCGGCCCTAGGATGTCATCTATCTATATGGAGGAGGTGAGAGTGCTCATCACCCACCAACAGAGGAAATGATTAGTCTGTTGCTGCCTACATGGCTTCCTGGGCTCCCTATCATAAAGGCTTATTCTTAAAGCTTGTTGCAACTATCTAGAGAGTGTCTCCTGCCTGGTGCTGTATATTGGGGATGTGAGAGTGAGGGGGAATGAGGACATGAAAAATATGTTGACCAAAGGTACGAACAGGGTGGAAGGAGAAATAACGCAGCATAACCTTGAAAGACTCATATTCTATTTCCTCTTGGACTGTCAGTGCGCCACAGAGCAGCTGGTACATGGCCAGGTACTTGGTGAATCATCAGAAGAAATTAATTTATTTAAGATGGCAGAAGCATTCAGAGTCGATAAAGATACTGAATGCCCTGTCTGTTACTCTCTCTGCTTACTGAGAACTTAATTGCATTTTCAGCATAGACCAGGGTTTACCTCAATTACACTAGAGAGCCAGAGGAGGGGTGGCCAATGATGGTTTTCGGTCCCAGCCAGCCAGAACCAGCGTGTTGTAGACAACAGGCAAATGCAGTAGCCAAATTCATGGGCTTGTTCTATACTAAAGAAAACTGGGAGTTTGGAAGTATATATAATAAATTCATGTTCACAGGAAACTGAGGATAGTCATAGAGGGAAAGGAGGGGGACACAACAGAACAGCCTTTTGTCCTTCAGCTCTGGGGATTTGTTTATGCTCTGTTGTGAAGGAAAGGCCCTTCCCTCTATGCATGGTAATAAATCAAAGGCTAGTGGAACAATAACATGATAAAGCAGCTCCAGCCTCATCTCTTATGGATCCGGTCTCTGTCGTTTCTAAAAGATCGACAGCGCTTTTCCAGGTCTTGTGAGAGAACAAGAGAGGGGAGTGGTTTCCTGATGAGTTGTTCAGGCCGGCACTTCTCAACAATGCCATAAATTAACTGGCATGCAGAGATGGCATCTCTGGACGGCTATGATCAATTGCTGACGCTATGCAAATGAAGTCACAAATAACTGTAAGCCACTAGATGAGCACTCTGGTTCTCCCAATCCATTATGGACACCTTTAAGATCCTGCTTGCCCCAAACGGAGTCAAAGCCAGCATATTAGAATTCAGTTGTGGTCTAAGGAAAAAAAAAATAACCACATTTGCATAAAGAACCTGTGGACTCAAGGCGTGACAGAGACAAATCTATCAACAGAGTCTGACGTAAGTCTGAAAACCTGCAAGATTCTCAAGAAAGGTAAACAGAATAATGAATTTGAAAAAAAATTAACATCCACAAACTATTTTAGTTTTCTACAATTAATAATACTCTTCTTTGGCATTTTACCTGAATAAGTAAGGTTAAATTTATTAGCAAAAGTTATCTCATGAACCAAGGAAGGACTGTGTCTTGTGAAAGCAAGCACTCATGTGCACCCTTCTAAAGAGGAGTAGGGTCTTGTACTTGCAGGTTTAGCTTGATTCATCCCTGGCACTATTGGACTCACAAGTTTGCCAGTAATTAGCTTGTGTTTTTAGTCAGCAGACCAACAGTGTGAACATAATAGTATTGCAATGTTACACGATCTCACTGTGATGGCCACCCAGGACATCTGCTTGCCAGGGAGCACAATTCCCTGTGCTGAAGTCACCTTGGGGTGGCAAACAGCCAATCTGGAGAGCAGAGTCGCTACTCAAAATATTTTTGGAATTTCTTTTGGAGAATTGTTCTCAGAACTATAAAAGAAAATTAGTCTCATTGTTCTGAGATGAGCCATGTGGGCAAAGCACAGTTGGTGTTGTTCATGTAGGCTTAACATTTCCCAAGGCAGCTTTGCACCAGTTGACACACTCAATAGACCCTCATCCTCCGCACAATCATAACAGTGCAGAACACATGCCCCTGGACTATATCCCAGGTCCTAATGGCATTACCAAGAAGGTGAGCCTATCAGAAGGGGACCCCTAATGCTACAGTTATGTGGTTAATCCTTTAGGAAACAGAGTCTAAACTGGGTTAGTTGATGCAGAAAGACACATGCCAGCTATGAATGGCACCATTCCATGGGCTGGGTCTCCACAGGAAATAAAGAAGAGAAAGCAGGCTTCTTTCTTGGAGGGAGAGGGAGAGAGTGAGGGAGGGAGGGAGGGAGGGAGGGAGGGAGGGAAGGAGAGAGGGAGGGAGGGAGGGAGAGATCCTATTATCTCTGAACATTCTGCAAACAGGTTTAAAAGTACACTCACTATACCTTGGGTAGCAGAGACATGAAACCCACAGCTAATGAATGTCCCCCACCCTTTCCCATCCCCTCCACTTCCACTTTTATGTCTGTTCCCTTGCACAGAGCTTAAGATGCCAGAATTGCTTCCTTCCCATTTTCTTTGCTGGTGAGACAGAAATCGGGCTGCAAGCAAGTTGCAGTAGTTTCCCAGACACCTGAGGCAAATCCTCCTCTGCAGTGATTTATGTATGTACCTGGACCCTTTAGTGATCAGTGACAGGTGTCATGGATTACATAAGGACTGGGCTGCTGTGAATCAGGACTGCAGATGGGAGGCTATCAGTCTCTGTGGAATGAGTAGATCCCTGAGAGACATGGGTGGTGGTAAGGCACTCCAGTACGGGGGAAAGATCCTGTTCCTAGGAAGCAGTGGCTGCAGCTCTGTGGTACCCTGCCACCATGTCATAATGCATCTTTATTGTGCCATGGTTCATACTTACCAGGCACCTGCATCATGTGCATCCTCTGGCATCTGAGGTTTGTGGACTAGACGCTCAGGGAAATTAGGGTATCCCCTGAACAGAATCCAATGTCCCCCACTTGTCCTCTGTCCCAAAGCAGAACCTAAAACTTTACTCATTAGACCTTGAACCAGTGGCCTGGCAGATCCAGGGACCCTTAAAGCTCTGTGTTTGATTCTCTTCATCCTCCACCCCCTCCTTCCACTCTTGGGATCTGGCCTGGCCCTGGAGAACCCACAGCATCTCCCAGCCGAACAGGGAAAAATGTCGGCAGAGTCCTCGCATCTGGTCTTGGACTGCCACTTTCATGTTGACAGCCACTACCTGTCATACCTGATACATTTGCTCCTCAGTGGGCCTGTGGTTCTCACTTGGCCAGCACAGAACACATACACTCACTGTACCATTCTATCTCTGCCCTCGGCCAGGCTCCCAAGCACCACCCCACCTGGGGAACTAGGATGACACTAATGACTGAATGAATGCTCTATTCCAATGCCAAAGGTCAGTCAGACCTGACATACTCTGGGACCTGAGATCACTGTATGTGGTCCACCTGTGTTCTGCAGAGGGGGAAAATTCTGTGACCAGCAGAAGGTGAATAGAAGAAAGGAAGCTGACCACCTGGAGGGGTGGCTAAACAGCACATTTAATAACCACGCAACTGTGGTTCCCACCACCAATGGTTCCCTCATTTTAACTTTATCAACGATTCCAACTGTTGTCACTCCATGTTACAAAGAAGCAGGGTACAAATTATCAGGTGACATAAGTTGACCTGCCTAAGGTTGTTTAGCAACTGAAATTCAGATGAGTCTGTTTACCAGGTAAAAGAACTTGCTGCCAATCCTGATGACCTAAGTTCAATTCCCAGGACCCCTCCTGGCAGATGGAGAGGCCTGATAGTAGTAAGTCATACTCCAACTTCCACAAGTATGAACGTATGCATTAATACTAAATAAATATAAAAATTCTCACCAAGAATTATAAACCATGCTGATTATTGCCTGATAAAACATTATGACAAAGTCAACTTGGGGGAGGAAGGTATCTCTTTCCCCCCACAACTCACAGCTCATCACCACTGAGGAAGTCAGAACAGGAACTAAAAGAGATGGGAACCTGGAGGCAGGAGCTGATGCAGAAGCCATGAAGGAATGTTGCTTCTAGCTTGTTTCTTATGACTTGCTTAGCATACATTCTTATAGAACTCAGGACTACTAGCTCCATAACCACCTAAAATGAGCTGAACCTTTCAATCTATCAAGAAAATGTCCCATGGGCTTGCCCACTGGCCAGTCTGGTTAGAGCATTTTCTCAGTTGAAGTTCCCTCTTTCCAAATGACTTTAGCCTGTGTCAAATGAACAAAACCCACTCAGGGTGAAATGTGTAACAAGCCTCCAAACAGCACCTCCAGACCTGTGAGCCTCAAGAAGCCTTTGCCATTGTCCTTCACCTCATGTTCTTGTCACTGTAACAAACACTAATGTGATGTTTACAGAGCTCTGTATTGCTCTTCTGGAACTTTCTATAAGAACTACAGAGATTTGTACCACTCTTCTGGAACTTTTTAGGAGGACTATAGAGTCTGTACCACTCTTCTGGAACTTTCTACAAGGACTACCGAGCTCTGTACTGCTCTTCTGGAACTTTCTACAAGGATTACAGAGCTCTGTACTTTTCTTCTGGAACTTTCTACAAGGACTACAGAGCTCTGTACTGCTCTTCTGGAACTTTCTATGAAGACTACAAAGTTCTGTACTGCTCTTCTGGAACTTTCTACAAGGACTACAGAGCTCTGTACTTTTCTTCTGGAACTTTCTATGAGGACTACAGAGCTCTGTACTGCTCTTCCGAAACTTTCGTTGCCTTCAGTTTCCTGATTTTTGTTACTCTACAAAGACTAGACATCAGACACATACAATGAAGAGTGTTGGTGGCCCATGAGGCCCTTGAAACTCTCAGCCTTGTCTCTGAAGACAAACCCTATTCTCTGCAGAGATAGGATGGTTCCGTCATAGAAAGAGCCATTTTCTAAGACTTCTTCCAATCTGAGGAGCCACAATTGTACCAGGACTCCTTACTCTATGTAGCACTCAGAGTGGAATAGATTGTGCTTAAAACACACACACACACACACACACACACACACATACACACACCATTCTTTATTAGATATTTCATGGTATTGCAGATAGCAAATCTATAAATTATTTTCACATTCAAGCATGTGCATGAATACCCATGTACTCATGTACTACCATACATGCAAATGTGCATACACACATAAAACACAGAAAAAAATAATTTTTATCTTAGAAATGAAAAAATGATATTAAGTCAATGATAGGCAGCTGGGTGGGGATGTGCTGTGTGAGGATGTGCTGGGTGGGGATGCTGGGTGGGGATGTGCTGGGTGGGTGGGGTTATAGTGCTGTGGCCTATCTTAAGAGTTCTCATGACTACAGGCTGCCTTCTCTCCTCTAACTCCACACAACAACATCAGTTGAGCTGTTTGATGGTGTATTGTGTCACTTGACCAATGTTCAAAACATCAGCTCCAGTCCTTCTCAGCCTCCTACATCACAGCAGCCGACAGAGACAGGTCTTCCTAGCCTGGTGGCACCCCACACATTCTCAAATTCTCATTTAGGTGTGGGAACTTGACTAGGGCAGACGCCTCAGTCTCTGCCTCCATTCCTTGCAGACGGAATGGAAAGTCCTAGAGTTAAGACTTCACTTGGGGGTGGGTGGGTGGAGAAGGAACAGCGGGAGGCAGAGTAGCATAGAGACTTTGCATACCTCAGAGACCTGTCCTGATTGAGGCACATTGTATTTCAGGGGGCATTGTGCCTGCTCAGCTGCTAATAAACTAGAATGCTATAATTCTCACTCTGTTCCTGCTTGTTGTGTGCTGTGCTCCTGGGAGAGGGAAACAACTGGCTTACTTGAGCCCTGAGAAACCTGCCCTTATTTCATGAAGATGCCAAGATTTGCCCCAGGAAGCCCCCACACACTGGCTGGCTCAGATACTAGCCACTTTGTTTACATTACGTAATCTATGCATTTTTGAATTCCACGGAGTCAGGTGTACTGTTAAAGGTAGCATTTAACCCTTTTCTAGGACAAGATGATGATGTAAAAATTTAAATATGGAAAGACTCTCAGGAGGCTCCTGCTGATGGAGCCCGCTGCCAGGTGCTATTGGCTGAGTTGTACTGTGTTTACAAGCAGCTCCAGCATTCTGGAGGCTCATGGGAAGGCAGGTTTGCTCTTTGTTCCTGTTCGTTATCTCTCATGTGTCATCAGGGTCCCCACTGTGCATCTTCCTCACTCTGGCTCCAGGGCTATACACTGCTCTGTAACAGTGACACAGAGGCCTGAGGAGTCACAGCATATGCTCACACATCATGCCCTCCTGGGATACATACTGTTGGTTGACACAAGTCATATCCTCAAATCTCTTCTTCCCAGAATGCAGGTCCGAGTAATTGTCACAATACAGTGTCCCCCATATTCTTCAAGATCATGCGCACACACACCACTGGAGCTCTCTCAGCCTCAGCCTTTTATCAATGAAGTAACTTATTTAGCATATGCTGGTTGTGACATCGAGCTGCAGAAGCATATACTGGTTGTGACATTGAGCTAGAGGCCTGTGTAGCCCTACTCCGTCAAAGTCCTACTAACTTTCAACAGCACCACGAGAGGGACCATGCCTTTAACACATGGACTTTGGGGCCATTTAACATCTAAACTACAGCACCCAAGTAAGTGCCTACAGTTGCTCTCTCTTTCTCCCCCCTCCCTTAAAAAAAGCAAAGTGACCACAGAAGGCCTGCTGGACATATCATAGGAAAAGGGCTCCGATAGCTATGGAGACACACCTTTATTCCTCCCATTGGTTGACTTGATTCCCGTGAGATATACTTATGTCATCACCACTGACGTAAAAAACTGGCCTGGGATCCTACTGCCTCAGCTTTAAGCCACTGTCAGTACCACTTAACAGTGTTCTTTCTATCAGCTGACAGTCCTGCATTTTAGACAGGGCCTTGTTGGTTTTGATTGTCAACTTGACACAATGAAGAATAACCCAAGAATCCTTCTCAGTGAAGAACTGTCTAGATCAGTTTAGCCTGTGGTCATGTCGTTGGGGGAACTGTTGACTCAGATAGAAGACACTGTGAGAGGTACCATTCCCTAGGTTTGGGTCCTGGACTCTATAAATGAAACAAAATACCAACAAAATAAAACGAATACCAAACAAAAACAAACAACAAAAACAAAACAAAAAAAAAAGGAAGTAAGCTGAGAACGGGTATGCATAAACTAAGTCATTGTCTCTGCTCATAAATAACTCTCAAGTTCCTGACACTGAATTTCCTGCTGTGATTGACTAAATCCAAGAACTGTGGTCTAAAACTAACTCTTTCTCCCATAGGTTGCTTCTGTCAGGGTACTTTAACCTGGCTACAGAAAACAACTTGAAGACAGGGCCAAAGAGCCCACCTGCCCTATGCTCATGTGTTTTTATAGTCTAAAAGCCTACTTCACACAGACCTCTACAAATGTATGACTCCACTAGAAGCAAATATATTAGCCACCAATCAGATCTGACATAATATAACTGACTCCTAAGTTTTGGGGAATAATGCTGGAAGTCAGTGAAGTCAAAGCTTGGACTTTTTTTTTTTTCATTTTTAAAAGGATTCTGGACATACTACATTCTGCCCTATGTGCTTATGAAACAGAACAATTAGAGGCTAATTTTGCACTTCCCAAAAGATCTTTAATAGGGTTGCTCTGAATGCATGGCATCCTAAAAGGTATTTCACATCCAATTTGATTCTTGATAATTAAATTTCCAGATCGTCCTTGAAGGTGGACTGCTGGAGACACCAGCGGGTCCAGGCTGTGACCCTGCCAGCAGACAGTTCTGCTACCATGAATGGAAGCATACCCATGGGGAACTGAACACATGCTTTCCCAACACCAGCTCATCTTGAGGGCAGAAAGTCCAGTGTGGGTCATGTCTTTATGTCTAGTCCTCCGATCTTTCCACACACGGGGCCTTTCTTATGAAGGAGTGGGCTAGGAGGCTGACCTCCAGGAAAAGGCTTTGCCCTGTGTATTCTGCTCTGACCCACTGATCTCTTATCAGAACCACACTGCAGGCTCTCTAGCCATAGGCAGTTAGAATTTGCTAAAGCAGGACACCTAGCACTAAGCACAGAGTTTCCTTTCATAAAACATAGAGTCAGAGTTTATGGTGGAATCACATATGCAGTCCTGTGCCTCGGTCCCTCTAGAACAAGGGCCCTCTAAAGTTTCCCAGACTTGCCACTGTGAATGCCATCGCTGTCCAGGGAATTGTGTGAAAGACTGCTAGCATATAAGCCCAGCCTAGCCATGGAGTAGGTAGACACAAAAGACCTGAGGCCAGCTCACCTAACCCCTGGAGAACCCAAGGTCTTTTTTCTATACCCTTTCTATCTGTTTACCTCATAACATTCTTCTCAGTTGCCAAACTATTCCTAAATACCACTAAGGAGATCCAACTATGGTTTAAAAGAGTTATTTAGTTTTATTCTATAAATACACTTGAGTCTATGTGTAGGTATTTGAGCCGGCAGTGGGCAGAAGACAGCATCTGATCCCCCTGGAACTGGAGTTGTGAATAGTTGTGAGTTACCCAATGTGAGAGCTGGAAACCTGGGTCCTTAGCAAGATCAGCAAGTGCTTTCAATGTCTCAGCCATTTCTCTGACTACCCCCACAGCTCCAAAATGTGACTGGTTTGGAAGTATTTTGAAAGTCAGGAGTTCTGGGAACATGAGAACTCTCCCTGCCTTGCAACTGAGAGATGCAAGATACTCAGATCTTATTGGAACCCGTTGACCACACTGATATCCACATGGCTGGTCTGGCTTCACAGAGGTGGCATCATTGCTGTTTTTAGAGCCTGTCTTTCCCTTTGTCTCAATAGAAATAGCTGAGGAATAAATGTGGTCTATTACCAGCCAGGATTTTGTGGAAATTGTTCTTACCAGAGCGTCTTCCCACAGCCTATAACCAGGAGCGATGGAGACATCTCTATCAGGCTGTGCAAAATGGTATTTCATCCTACCCTCAGTGTCTGCCTCCACACTCAGCACAGCACGCTGGGTCATGTGGCAAGTACCAAGAGGATGGCAAGATTTACTGTTCTGTTTTCATCCCAGAGAGTGTGTCTGACTCAGAAGCTGTGGAAACAAAGCACTCTGGGGCAGTCACACTTCTCCTTACATTCATCCATTGACATGACCAGCTATGCTCTGTGTCATATATATATATATATATATATATATATATATATATATATATATATATATATATATATATCTTCCACATGGACGGCAAGCATCATAACTCATCCTACAAATGAACTATAAAGGGGGTTGGAATTAAAACTTTAACGTTGATAAAGTTGAGCCATTTTTTGAGACATTTATAATCTGTTTCCTTGAGTGGCACAGCTCTGCTGGAAGTCCAGTGTGGTGCCACTGAAGAATCTTCAAACCATTATGGGCTGGAAACAGGAGGCCTGCTATTTCCCAGTACTCGCATGGCTTTGGAATGGCTGGAATGGCATGCAATACATTATTACATGAATAGGGCAGCCATATAAAACCAGATCCCAATTTGAGTAACTGATAAGGTTTGACTAACTCTTCTATATTTCCAGATTCTGCAGATCACCAGGGACCAGGAGAGTGGTGTCAGTAAAGGGAGGTGTGGCACTGTGGGTTAAACCCTGAGGTTACCAATGTCTCTTTCTACACGCATGATTCCATACAGTACCATCTTAAATCCCAGTGAAACAAAGGAAGGAGGACATCTTTTTTTCCAATAAGGTTTTCCTCCCAGAATATTGTCACCCACCCAGCACCACCTCTTTAGTCTAGGAATGGAGATCCAGGCTAAACTATACCGGGTTAACTTAAATTCTTGGCCTTACCAAACTCTTTACCTGAAGTCTCCACAAGAATGTGCTATATGCTGTGAGGCTCACACATGGAGTGCCTATCTCACACACATGGGGTTACCTTCATCTCTAACACCTGAGGTATTCATTTTTGGAGGCCAGATAGATGGTTCTAAAACTTGACTGCAATTCTTTGTCATCTCTAAAAATGCATAGAGAAGCCTGGGAACCCCATTAGACACTCAGGCCCCATGGGAATGAGCAACTCAAAGAAGGCAAAGAACAGTTTCCCACATCTCCCAGGGCACTCCCTACCCAGCAACCCTGTCCCCAGCACCAATGTCCAGCATCGACTCTGACTTATCTCTCCTTATATATAACCTGACCTTGCTCAGAACCTTCTAGAACATTTATCTTCATCCATTCTAATTCCAAGCCTCACATGTTCCCACCAATCTTAAGTTCATGTGTGAAGAAAAAAAACCACAAAGCCTGCCCTGCACGGTTGATCCTTTCAAAGGGAGCAGGATATGATATAGCCATTAACTCCACGGAGAGGGAGAGGTGCTATGGGGCTCTAAGGACAGCGAGGGATGGGTTTGGCACCAGAATGAAGTAGGAGGTCACTTCCAGGCACTACATTCTTACTCATCCCTCAGGATGCCAGAAAATAGGCCATCAACTTGACTTTGCCGACTCTCTTCTAGACCAGTGGCTCCTGATATACTTTTGGAATAAAACTTTCCTGTTATCTTTTACAGAGAAGGCAGTGCATTTCCACACTCTATAAAACGGAAATTATAGAGTCTCGTCTCCAACTTTTAGTCTAATTTTAGTGTGTTCCCCTTGACACATTTTCCAGCCAGTTTATAAAACTAAATTTGTTCCTTCCAAGAGATGCACCTGTATGACAGAAAAGCCTCCACTCCTAAATAGCAAATCACATCATTAATTAGAGTAAAAAGGAAACGTTAGTGACTTTGGCTAGACAATAACATGAAATTTTAAATCATGAATAAAAGCTAGGGTTAAGACCCAGTTATTGATGAGTGTGGGAGAGACAAAGGAAGAGGCAGCCACAGCGTGGGCTGCATACTTGACAGTGCTACACAGAAGAAGCTCCTCTAGGGCACATTGTTGACCCTGATAAGGAAGAAACAAAAGCCATCAGTCCCTGTACCTGGGAGTCTATCTTTAGAGAGCAGGAATGAGTGACTTTTCCCAGAAAGATATACATTCAAGATAAGCCTAGCAGACAGAAGGAAGTTTCTTTTTTAAGGTGAAATAGTATGAAACTAGATGGTAACAGTTGTATAGCTCTGTAAATATATTAAAATTAATGAAATTATTTGCAATCAAACATGCTGTGTAAAGGACAGAAAATGAACATGTTCTAAAAATACTGTGTCAGAAGAAAGGATTCCTCCAAAGAAAGAATTCTAATAAGCATCAGGTTGCAGGTGAAGGGTGTGGGAAGCTCTTAGCTCAAGAAAAGACTTATGTAGTGGTGTGCATTTAACCCCAGGGGCAGGCAGATAGATCTCTGTAACTCTGAGGCAAGGAGAGAAGGAAGAGGAGGAGGAGGAGGAAGGAAGGGAGGAAGGGAGAGACTTACATAAAGTGTGTTTCTCTTCAGCTCTCCACACAATAAGAGAAACACTGAGCATTTAGATTTAAATTTTAAAAGCTCACATTTCTACCGTGAAACACTGATATGTGAAAATTTGTGTTTTGCAAACAAGGATCCCCCAGGATTTCCTGGGCACTTCACTTCCTCTGTCATTCCTCAGACAGAGACACAGAACATCTATCAAGTTTCACAAGGTTTGGTGAAACACCAGTCAGACAGAGGTTTCCAATGTTTCTCAGATCTAAAACAGCCAGCTGTGACAATGTCCCTGAAGCTTGGACTCAGTAATCTTGGTTGCGCCATTCAAAGAGAGGTTGAGCTTGGTTGCGCCATTCAAAGAGAGGTTGAGCTTGGTTGCGCCATTCAAAGAGAGGTTGAGCTTGGTTGCATCAAGTAGGTGAGAAATTTGGTGCTGATCAAGACTATGGATCCTGGGGCTGGGGAGAAGGTTTTGTTGTTCACACGCTATGCAATCATGAGAACACTAGATTGATCTCCATAACCCATGTGCAAAGCCATGTGAGCTGTAATGTCAGTGTTGGAGAGTAAGGGTACATATACACACAGGTAGATCCCTACTGCTACTGAGCTCTAGGCCTGTCTCAGAACACAAGGTTGACAGCCACTAAGGAAAGACAGGATGCTGACCTCTGGCCTCCTCACTCATAGACACACACACACACACACACACACACACACAAACACACACACATCCAGGTACATATACATGTCAGCATGCACTTATACACACATAGACACACACATGCGCACACTCACTAAACTGCAGCTCTAAATTCAATGACCAGTGATGATCAGTAAAAGTATTTTTACTATTTTAGAGAAACAATAGAAAATAGCCTTTTGTTGGGACATTTCTGGTTTTAAGGTTGTTTTATATGAACTAGGCTCACAACAGAACAATAATTCCAAGATTCTAGCTGAAATCAAATAATGGACATGGTGACAGTGGGAGGGCCACGGTGCCTAACTGCAGCCTGTTATTTGAAGGTGGAGTGGTTACTCACTCAGAAGAATGGTTGCATGTCTCTGAAGATGCCTTTGAGTGGAGCATCCAAAGGAGGAGAGGCTCCAACCTTGCTCACCAAGTGAGTTTGACTGCAAGGTTTTGCAAAAGACACAGTGGTGTCTCAAACTCAGGCTGAACAAGTCTCCTCATCACAGGATATTGAGGTCTCTCCTGTTTTTTAGACAGAGCTACTATGAAGAGCTAATTAGTCAAATGGGGCCTCATGGAGACTGCCCGGCCAGAAGGCTCCTGTACCTCAGGCTACCCCCACTGCAGAATGTATGTTTATGTGTGAACAAAATATGAGAAGTTTAATTCTCCCTCCCTTAAGAAAAATTAAACTCTTTAGAAAAGCCTGGGTCTGAGAAATTTCAATATGCAGACGATCGCCCCGGTTCTGTTGCTCATTCTCTTCCCCTTTCAACCTCTGCCTATTATTCTCAACAACCCACTTCTCGGCCTCCATTGCTTTCCTCTTACAAATAGCTCGGTAGGAAAAGCTGCAATTTTTAGCATCTCTAAATCCTTCTGAGCACCAAATTCAAAGAGCTATTTTGGCAGCTGAAATGTAATAGGAAAGGAAATTTGGATGAAGGCTGGGAGGATCCAAGCTCTCTGCAGAGGGGCCCTTCAACTGAAGTGCATCTCCTGGAGCACCTGTCTCAGGAGGCTGCCTCCCTGCCCTCTCCCCGGCTTCACCGATCTCTCTGATGCTGACCCCAAAGCACTTCTTCCCTGCCTCCTTGGCCTCCACACCTGTCCATTTTATCTGCATATGTACAAAGGTTGTGATGTGTGCATATGACAGTGATGTGAGCTCCCAGAGAGCCAGGGTGATAGTGCAGGCAGGCCAGCACTGCAAAGTCCACAAGACAGCTAGAGACTCATTTGGGAGCCAAACGTTGGCATGCCCTGAATACCTTTGAGTGAGAGATTGTTCTAGACTGTTCTGGAAGCCATGGATAGTTGTGTCTGCGTCTGGTCTGGTTAAGGCAGCCATCATTCTTCTGACAGAGGAAAATTATGTCTATGGAGCTTCAGAAGCCACGTGGATGTGTTACATAACATGCGGTATAACGTTTCTGAAACCACAGAAAGTTCTGAATCACATGGAAACATGCCCCATGCTTTCAGATAAAAGGTGATGGATTTGTAAGGGTTTTGACCACAGAATTTGGCACTCACTGCTATAAGTGCTTAGTGGCTCTCTCAGCACTTGGTATCCTGAAGAGGAAGAGATATAAGAGGAAAATAGTTTTCAAAGTGTCATAAAAACACTTCGACATGGACACCAAGGTGACAGTGATGTGGCGTCACATAGGCACATGCACAAGTCTTGCCCTCAGTACATCGCCCTCAGTTCTCACAGCCTCCATTCTTGGATCAGCACATTATTTTGTCTCACCGAGACCCAAAGATTATATCACGGGCATCATTTTGTTAACATGGCAACATTGAACTCAAGATGTCCTTGATGATCTCTGTTTACCTGTATTACCAATTTGTCTTATCTTTACTCTAAGTCACTTTCAAATCTATGCTGGGGTGGGACATCCAAAAGCTTGTAATTGAATGCATGCATATATTCTAAAGGAACCTCCATTCAACATTTGCTCATTTTATCTAGGATTACGCCAAATGCATACAGACAGACATGAACATATAAAACAACAACAAAAAGATATAAGACCTTCCTATGTAGATGTTCCACTAGAGTTACGGGTAAACATGAATCAATCTACTGAACTGATAGAGCTTAAGATTTCAAGAAAACCACATGGTTAACACATGGCTGAGGAGGGGTTGTAGCAGTGAGCTTGAGTGTAATGTGTGGAAATGACTTGAGCAGTAAAATACATAAGGACAAACATTGCAGAAAGAAAGACCACCGTGGAGAGGTGGATACAGAATTAGTGAAGGCTGAACAGACCTGATGAGTTCCAGGGATTCCCGAGGGAAGACAGGTCGGTGCAGAGCTGGGTAAGGCCATGATAAAAAGTTTGCTTTTCTCCTTACAACAGCAAAAAGCAGATCTAGCTGCACTTCTCACTCTGGAGGCTCCATGAGACATCACGTCTCTAAGCAGAAGCAGGAAGAGGCTGCCTTGGTTATGTCCTGCCTTATCTGGAACTGAAGTGGCCCATTCCCACTGTAGCACCTCACACAGGTAATGTCTTTTTCTCCTGGCTTCTGGGTCTTCACCCAACCCCTTCAGCATTTCCCTAGATGAACTCAGCCCTCTCCTGTCTTTAAGAAACATTTGCATTCTGAGAATTCCATCTTCTGCCTCCTATCCATCTTCTGGGATCATAGGCATGTACCGTTATCTCTGGCTTTTAAATTAATTTCTATGTGACCATTGATATTTTCATCCACACATTAAAAACCAGAGAGTCATTCATTCTGTGCTAGTGTTCATAGGAAGCCCTACAGTGAAATCCCCAGAGGTGGCAGCTGCCAAGTTTCCTTGGCACATGTTGAATTGATTTAGAATCGTTCTCACAAAATTTTTACTAGTGTGACAGGGGAATAGGAATTTAAAATGTTAAATCAAGATTACCATGTGCAAGAAGCAAGTTTGAACAGGAAGACTAAAAGTGATTTCTCACCCTGGCATTATCTGACAAACAAAACACGACAAAACATATCATGAACAAAGCTCTCGAAATGCAAACAGGATGGAGGGGACACAGAGGACCACACACCAGTACAGAGAACCACACACCATTAGAGAGAACTACACACCAGTACCGAACACACACCACTGTTGGTGCCTTCCAGAGCTCTTTCTCAGCTCACTATTCCTCCTTCACTCTTGGGAGAGCCTTTTCCTTCCATAATCTGCCCATTTCTCACTTAAAGGAATATATGATTTTTTCTCCGTCTCTCCTCCAGGTGGCCATGGGAATTCCACCTAACCTGTAAATTCTCTTTAAACTCCTAATATAATCACCATTGATCTTCCTTCCGAGTCCATTTTTAAACACTTTTATTAAGGACAGCAGGAATGCTGAAAGGGAGCCCCAGATTTTCTGCTGATACTAGCTGGGTTCCGTGTGGTCTGTGTCGTAGGATCTGCTCCCTGATTGGACAGACCACCTCATCACCACCCTGTTCCTTCCGGTGGATAGCTTTGACATGCTGCTATTTACAATTTTCTAGCCATATCTTGAAATAAGTGGTATTTTCTTTTAAAAGCAAACATTTATTTCCATAGTTTTGCTTGTATTTAGGATGTCAGGATTTTTTTTTTCAGTTCAAACCCACAAACGTGTCCTCTGAATTAAGATTTTCACGTAGTCCTCCACAGAATAAATTATTTTTTCTCGGTCCTTCATGATATATTTTATCAGAAACACATACTATTAGATCAGAAGCTTCTGGAGTTTCCTATGATTCTGACTCCCAGCAGACATATTGAATCAAACCTATGACTCTTAGTGACCTCTAGACTGAGAAGACATGGGTTTGAGTTTTTTTCTATCATGTGTCAGTGTTTAGTTAAATATTTTTATATCATTGAATCAATATTTAACATTGATATTGTCTTATCACTTTTATCCAGGGCTCCAGGGTCTTTTTAATAACGACTCAAAAGAAGCCTGCCTATGCTTCTCCAAGAGCCACTGGTCAGTGCTCAGCACACTGTCCATCTCTTTCTCTGCTTTTTTGTACATTAGTATGGCTCCCCAGAGCAACAAAACTAGAAGCGCGTGTCTAGACCCACAGCCACAGAAGGAGACTCATTCAGGAATCTGCTGCTGGATTATGGGAGCTGTCAAGCCCAAAGTCTACAGGTTAGATAGCACAGGGGCCTAGGAAAGTCAACCCCTCAGCCAAGTGCACCAGCTGCAGAATTCCCTCATGGTGGAACTATGGCCTGATGTTCTCTTTAGGCCTTCAGAGTCCTGAACATAACCCACTCCCATTAGGTTGGACCATTAACTCTGCTCAGTAGCTACACTGAAGTGTCAGGCTCACGTTAAAGTCATTCATTGTCCCCATTCTGCCTGGTGTTTGGCCATCTACTTGGTCACTGAGTGATCAAGCTGAAAGGTAAATCCAAATACCACACTTGTCTTAAGCACCGCCACTGACTTCAAATTTCCTTCCCTACAGTGCTTTCTACTTGGTGGTGGTCCTGATGTGTACTGATCTCTTGTTCCATTTCCATCAGGAATCCAGGACTGGGATTCTAGCTGCAGCTCTACTGTCATGTGCAGTATCAGGATGTGTACCTCTGGAGCATTAATTTCTCTCTCAGTTAATGGGATTTTAATATTAATTTACCAAAAGCCTATAGCATTTCCTCCGACCTTTGTTTATATTCACCATAAAGAAATGGTGAGGAATCCTTCTTCCTGGCTCTTGTGTCCTGTCCATCTCAACAGTAAGGCTCACTGAAAATCAGTCAGTTCCTTGTTATTTCACCCCAGATCCCATCATTAACTCAGGCCATGTCTAAGTGTGATGCCCCTTGCAGGCTGCGCGTCTGCTCCACACATTCCACAGTTCAAGCTTCTAATAAGCAAATTTTTATACCAGGTCACGATAGCCATATGCCCTTCCTTAGACATTTTTCGCAACAGTCAGAAATTATAGGCATGTGTTTAAACTCCACTTAAATCATTCTCATTTAAAACTGTTCAGCCATTTCATCTGTAAGAAATATTCCTAATTATGACATCTCGTTCTGCCACGGATTGACAATGTAAGGGAAATAGCTCTCTCATCTGTCATTTCTTTCTCAAACATAAGAACTCCAAAACACATTTCTCAGTTGTAAAAAGCACCCCAACACTGCAATATCTATACGGAAATAATAAAAATCTCAGCCTACTTTCCGGGAAGAACGCATCCAGCTTGTCATTAAACAATTAGCTGTATGATCAGTTGGATTCCGTAGGTTCCTCATGCTAGTGAGCAGGCCCTGGTGTGGGGGCAGATCTGTGTTTTGTACACTCAGGTTTCTAAAATACTCAGTTTAATGCTCAGTTCCCAGGTGTCACCTCTGTCACGCCACTGTTGAGGAAGTGATAAGGGTGAGACGGGAGCAAGGACCTTTGTCATCCCTTCTGGAGCACACTCAAGCATTGTCAGCTCTGGAAGGTTTCTTCCCATCTTCTCTGCTTGTGCTTCACCAAAGAAGGCACTGAGAACAGTATTGTCTCCAGAGCAACACACTGATGACCACACAGGCAAAGCCTAGATGACCCTCATGTTAATTCCCTGGGTGGGAAAATTCTTGCTTCCTTGCATGAACAGCTGAGACCCAGGAGCCCTGTCCTTGTCAGGTATGATGGTTGCAATTTTAGAAGACAGAAACAGTATTAGTAGATGTTTTTTCTCTGTATTACAGGAGACAGACATGTTTGCTGACCTTGTCGAGTAGACAAAATGTCAGGTCTTAAACACAGCAGCAGGAACTCACCCTTACACATAGCTGAGCTGAATGCTGGACTCCACTCTACTACCTAGATGACCTCCTGACCGTACTGTCTTGAGGTTCACTGGAAGACTAGAGGTCTTCCTTATATCTGAAGACTCAGCAAGAGGAGGTTGGGTTAGTAGGTAGAGGTATGCAGAGGACTTAGATCCAGGTTACCACATCTTAGCACTTAGTCTTGGGAGTGGGGGTCCTGGATAGCCCAGCTGTGGGGCTAATTGTCTCCTTTGCTCAGTGCCCTACAATCTATTCTTTAGAATTTTTCTATCCAATGTTGAACAGCAGCTAATGCTTCAACTTCGGATATAGACGTCCCCATCCCAAATGTCCTACTCAAGTGGTTTCTCGTCTTTGAATATCATCAGAAGAGAGAACACAGCCAACAGGATCAGTTCCAGACAAGCCATACTGACACTTCAGGGACTCAGTGTCTGTAAGCTGAGGCATCTGCGGTATCCTGGCCTCAGTGTTCTGCTGTGAGACGCACACACAATAAGAAGTTAACTCTCCTCATTGAGAAGCAAGGGACAGACACACCTCTTTCCCATTTCCTTAGAGAGTGCACCTCACAGATGATGTTGCTATTTGCACGGTGTCTCCTCTTTGGCATGGATCTTTTTGTGAGATGGATTGAGCTACCTCTGTCATCTCATGGTCTGGAAATATATTCCCCTGGTCCCAACTTTGAATGAAGAGTGAGCCCTCTTTTGTCCCAGGTCCACAGGCTAACCTTGGATACTCTGCTCCAGGATGCAAAACTACCTCCTACGATGGAGATAGGAAAGTTTAATTTTTCTCCACATGAAACCATAAACAGCCAATGCAGATGCCATTTCAACTATCAGACAAATTCAGGATGAACTAACAAATGAAGGTGTTAAGCCACCTTTCTTAAGTACTAGTTTCTGCATATCTTGGAAACATGAAATTAATGGGTTTCATTTGCCTGGATGCATAATGAAGCAACATTTCTCTCTTCTGCAAGCATACTTACTGCCTATGAGGTGCCATGTTCTGCCTAATGCTTACTCAAACACCAAAAGTATTATTTGTCTCAATCATCTTTACTGGAAGTATTTCTGAGTTGGGAGAAGATTTGGGTTATAATTATATATTTTTTAAATTGGCTCAACTATAAATATCCCTCAGGGGAGTTCCAGAATGTACCTGTTAGGGCTCAAAAATCAATATTCCAACCTAAGCTGCTTTGGACTTTAGACAGGAGCCCCAGAAAGGTTGCAGATGTAGAAAATGGCCTCTTTAATGATCTCTATTGACCTTGATTATATACTGGAGGACACAGTCACCTTTGAGCCCTTTCCGAAATGCTACTAATCAAGGGATACGTAGCTCGAACCACAGAGGAAGAGAACAGGATTGTGCCAACGTACAACAGCAAGGAACTTTGTCCGGGGCATAGCAAGTTCTACCAGATCACTCATTTATTCTATTCCTCTTTGAAAAATGGCTACCACCCCAACTAACAACTGCTCATGAAAGTATTTAAATCTTGCTCATCTGGCTCCTCTTTATGCTTCACATTGTGTGAGCTCTTATAGACTTAAGCTTTAATAAACTTCAATGCACTTTCTCCTATTAACCTCCCCATTTGTAGTGTGCTTCAAAATCTCCACATTCAAAGACTGGATCTACAAAACATAGCTAGAACCTTCCCAATATCAATTAGCATCTTTTCTGAGTTAAAACCATAATGTTAAACATGATTTTCCCATTCATTTTCCACATAAAGGAGCTCAAAGAAGATGGAAAGATTAATACAGATTAATGTTGTCACAAAAACTTTCATAATAACAAATATAGTAAGCGAAACCTTCAGAAAACCTTAACAATATTTAATTTTACTGAGGCTGAGAACATATTCTTCAAACTGGGTTCTAGGAAGAAATCCCCAGGGATCTAAAAACAGTTCCACCATTATGTATTAGATCTTCAGTGTCACCTGAAGATACATGTGTTGAAGGCTTGGTCACAAGCTGATGTGCTACTGAGAAGCAGTGAAACATTTGGAATGGTAGGGCCTTGTCATTGACATCTTTTATTTTCAACTTTATTCCAACCCCAGAATCACCTTGGAAGAGAGTTTCAATAAGAATGTTTTAGTACATTGTATTGTTCCTATGGGCATGTCTATGGAAGATTAAGGATTATTAAGTTAACTGATGTAAGAAGGCCCAACCCACTATGAGCAGCACCATTCCCTAGGCAGGGAAACTGAGCTGAACATAATCAAGGGAGTGGTCATGTTTGTTTGCAGCTTCTTTCTGCTCCAGAGTGTAGACATAATGCAAGATGCTCTTTGAAGTTCCTGGCTTGTCTTCCCCCAAAATAATGGACCATAAACTGGAATTATAAGCTGAAATTCAACATGGAATCCACTCCTATGAAAGGAAATCTCCGTGAAAAATTTCATTTCATGCCAATTTGCAGGGTAGTTCGAAAATAAGCCCCTTTATCTTCTGAGTTGCTTTTTGTCAGAGTGTTTTTTGTTTGTTTGTTTGTTTTGTTTTTTTTTTTTTTTTTTTTTGGTAACAGATATTAGGCTATAATAGGCCTAGTGGAAGAAGGTGAAGGCATTGTGGGTGTGCCTTTGAAAGTGCTTTGGGGACTCAAAATCTTACTGTTCTCTCTCTTTGCCTCCTGCCACCATGAGATGAGCAGTTCTGTTGCACCTGGTACATATGATGCTCGGTGCCATTCAGATCCATAGGGCTAAATAACAATGATCAAAACTTCTGAAATTAGGAGCCAAATAAGAAAACCTTTCATTCTTAACATCTGCAGATTCCGCTCAGATATTTTATCACAGGCATAGAAAGCTGACTGGCATGTATCTTGGACAACGATGCCTTCTTGAATTTACCCCACTTGCTCCTAATGGAGGCTGATGACTCCAAGGCAAGAATGGAAACTTTTCTGCTGCCATCAGTTGACTGATCATGACACCCTCTCTTCATCTTTTGCTCTAATTGCCTCCTAACCACAATGACCATCATATCAGATGCTGTACTACCCACTATAGTAGCTGAAAAATAATTTCCTAGCTGTGGAGAGCTCACACCCCAAAGTTTCAGCACTTCTGCATCTGGTACTGAATCATTTTCAGGCATAACCTCTATGAAAAATTGTATTCCACCAATAGCTGCACAGTGGTTTTGGGCATTCCTCAGTGTTTTGAATTTTGAGGGTCCCATAAAATTTTAGGGAGGCATGAACCCTCATTAGAATGTTATTGTAATTGGGAACATCAGAATTTGCATAAAATATTCCAACATATCTCTTGTACATGTATTGAAGAAGTCTCACAAAATGCCTTTGTGACTGCGTCTGGGATGGGGTGTCCAATCTATGATAATTATCATTTCCTAGAAGATGCTTTAAAAATACTAAATAAACACACTTGAAGAAAAACCTTCATAAAAAATATCAACTTTTCTTCATAAAAACACCTTTAAAATGAAAGACATCTATGACCCTAATTCTATCCACATAAGCATTGTTCCGTTGACCAAATTTAAAATGGAATAGTCACACTAAGAAAAAAAGAATCATTTGAGAGCCCCACAGCTCATGAATCGCCAAGCTACTGAAAAGTGTGCCTTAGATGAAATATGCAGAAGACCTAACATCTGGAAAGTAAGAGTGTATTTCTCTTAGCAGAAGATAAAAACATAGATATTCAGAGTCATACGACATTTTCTTTGTTCTCTGTTGATGTGTGTCCCCTGTGCCCCCAACTGTCTTGGCTCCTTACAACACTGAGTCAGGACTGTAATTTGCATCATCATGTGTAATTCTTTTCTTGCTTTAGAAAAACTCATTTTTCCATTATAAATACCACGCCAATATCTGTTTCTATAACATTTAAAATTCTGGTTTTATATAATCTTACTACACATTGCTTTTGTTCTCTTTATTAGCATGCTAATTACTGTAATAGATTTCATTACATTGTTATACATCCTGTGGTGGTTTGAATATATAAGCCTCATAGGCTCTTATATTTGAATGCTTGGTTCCCAATACATGGAACTGTTTGGGAATGATTAGGAGGTGTGGCTTTATTAAAGAAAGTATATCAGTAGTGCTGTCCTCTGAGGTTTCAGAAACCCATACCAGTCCAGTTTGTATCTATCATCTATCTATCTATCTATCTATCTATCTATCTATCTATCTATCTATCCATCTTCTATTCACCTACCTACCTATCTATCTACCTACATGTTTCTACCTTTCTACATATCTCTCTATCATCTCTCTATCATCTATCTATCTCTCTAATCTTTATCTCTATCTCCCCACCCCCAAGCTGCTGCTTGAAGATGAGGAGGCCCAACTTGCAGCTACTGCTCTAGCACCAGGTTTATTTCATACCATGATAACCATGGACTAACCCTTTACAATTGTAAGCAAACCCCCAATAAAATTATTTTTTCTTAGACTTTCCTTGGCCATGATGTCCTCATGTAGCAATAGAACAGCAACTAAGACTCACACATACAATAAATTCTTAATCATCTTTCTACCAAATCTTTCAGATCCCCTCCCCCAGGATTTGATTTCCTTTTCTCTTTCCATTTTTCTTCCGCCTTCCTCCTCATATCTGTATTTTTTTATTTCTTCCTTACTCTTTCTTTCTTTCTTTCTTTCTTTCTTTCTTTCTTTCTTTCTTCTTTCTTTCCTTCCATCCTCCCGCCTTCCTTCCTTCTTTCTTTCATCCAAAAGTTCCCCTGGCATAGCTTAAGGAAGTAAAGGTTGATGGTTGCTTACAGGACACCTCACTAGAGGTGATACTTCACTAGAGGCTACAATAGTAGTTATACAATTAAGAAATCATCTCCCTGCTCTGGTGAAACATATCTAAATCCTCAGAGATAGGTGGGGCCCAGGGATCTTCTCCTCCCTCTGTGGGAGGATATCTCTGACCCCAATGTTACAAAGCTCTTAGGAAGGCAATCATGGCTACTGTGAGTTCATATGGTCCTTGCTCTGAAGTTAGTGCTCCTTTGACACCCTTCCCTCTTTTCTTCCCACCCCCTCTATCATGTTGTTCACACTTGATATACCTTAAGCCTGACTTCTTTTGTGGAAGTTACTTCGATAATGTCTCCCTATAATTGAGTGTGAAGACACTGGATTTTGCTGTATAGTATTCTGCTACTTAAAGACAGTATATTTATACATAATCCCTTTGATAGGGAGTCAGCCAGTTTAGGCTCAAGGTCATTAAAAACATTTCCATTACATACAGTCATACAAATCTCTCATGGGGGAACATCTTCTGGAAAGAAATACTCAGAAGTTAGATGGTTAGCTAATAAATGTAATCTTTGCTCTATTATAAGGATTCCAAATTTTAATATCCCCTCCCACCAACTGTACACAAAAAGCCAATACAATAGACCAAAATAAACAAACAACAAAACAAAAACAGTCCTAGCAATCATTTTAGAACCTCAGACTTCATTGGAGTTTTCCTCATTGTGATTTCCATCTTCACTTTTCTAGTTATGTTAATGAAGTTGAATTGCTCAATGCAGTTTTGTAAAATTCCATCTGTCCTGAGAAACATTCTCTGCAGATCCAGTGCAGACTGGGACAGCCTTGCAATGAGCACAGAAGTCTTACAACAAATGTCCTGGTGTTTTCTACAGGTGGATAGGCACTCCCACAAAACCTTTCTCCATGTCTGAGGTAGCCCACAGCAGTGCAGCCAGGCAATGGGCTTCACTGTCAGTCTAACCAGATTTGGATTCATCTCCTAGATTCCTAACTAGAGACAAAATATGACCAAATACTTCTCAACCCCACAGCTGGCTCTCCTTCCCTTGATCTCCACAATGATAAACTCTCTGCCCTAGAACTGTGAACCAAACCAAGCTGTCCCTTCTTCCCTCCCTCCCTCCCTCCCTCCCTCCCTCCCTCCCTCCTTCCTTTCTTCCTTCCTTCCTTCTTTCCTTCCTTCCCTACCTCCTTCCCTTTTTGCTTGCATTATATTTGTTTCTCTTTTGTCACAGCAAAAGACAGCCAGTGCAGTGGGGTTTCATTTTCTCCCATGGCTATCAACTGATGGAGGTCTCTCTTCATCTCAGCTAGAAGATCCTTACAAGCAGACAGTGTCAGCAATGGTGGAAATGTCCATGTTTGCAGCTGGTGCCAAAGAGGCTGGAGATGCTACAAGAAATCACAGCCAAGGAGAGATGCTTCCTAACCTCCCCAGAGCCTGTCTGTCTTCCAGGCTATGAGTATTTTTTCTACCCAATTAGAAAAGAAAATTTTTCTGAAGAATAAATCATGAACTGCAAAAAATCATTCTTATATTTGTTGATTTCCTTTTACCTCAGCATTGAGAATCTAGTACACAATCTAAGTGCTTTATAGTAACGAAGGACATGAGATTGTTGGTTGGGTTTATGTGGTGCATGGCTGAGAAGTTTCATAACCTGCTGTTCATATATAAACGTCAGACAATAGCAAGTATTTCAAGTAAGATTTCTATTCCCTAAAATATAGTCTTGTCTAGCTGGCATGGAAGTAAGGAGAGAGAGTCTCTAATCCTTCACTGTAATTCCAATCAAGACACCACCGGCTTCAACTTCCTCCTGGGTCACACCCACTGCAACCAAAGCCAGTGCAGCTGGTAGAGTATCAACCTGGCTCCGCAGCCAACCCAGCACACTAGCAGTGGCTGTTGATTTTCACAGATGAGTAACACTGAACTGGAAACAGGAACATCCTTGGCACCCCTGGCTTATCGCAGTGTTGTTAGTTTTATTTAACAGCCAGAAAGTCAAGCAATCAAAGCGACGGCATCCACAGTGTCTCTTACCCAGCAGATCTGCAGCTGTGCCCAACAGAGTGAGTTCTGTGTGCACCACAGACGAGTGAGCATCATGCATGGAGGTGTATGAGGTGTGTGGCAATGCTAAAGTGTGCACACACCATTTACAACCCTGTCTGCATCATGAACACATGTGTGTCATCTATCTGCCCCCACCCCGTGTATGTGTATGTGTGTGTGTGTGTGTGTGTGTATGTGTGTAGGTGTAGGTGTGAATATGTGTGTATGTATGTAAGTGTACGTGTGTGTGTGTGTGTGTGTGTGTGTATGTGTGTGTATGTGTGTACATATACACCTCCACCATGCAGTCTACTTTCTCTCACTACCCTGGAATTATCAAGGTAGTCTAGTCTGGCTGGTGTGAACTCAAAGAATCTGACAAGCCCCTATACACACACACACACACACACACACACACACACACACACACAAACACCCTGCCCTGGCTTTCTGACATGGTTCTGGATGCTGAATTCAGTCTCCATCTTGGGCAGCAAGCTCTGCGCTAGCCAAGGTGAATCCTCCCCAACCCCATCTACTTTATTTCCCCATGAACAGTGGCATTGTGGGAAGAGGAAACAACCAGGAACTGAGGTCAGTGGTGGGGAGCCAAGGCCAGCAGTGTCTTGTGTTCTGGCTTGGAGGATAAATCCTGCACTGTGTCCTAAGATAAGACTAATAAGACAGAAATACAACCACCCTTGACTAAGAAGGGGAGCTGAATGGAACTCAAATTCATGAAAAATTCTAGAACTTTTCCTACTGGTCTCACTGCCTTCACCTACAACCCCTCTGCTACTGATACACTGTTTCCATTAGTTAGAAACAAACTTTCAAGGGCCCCAGGGAGTTCAGAGGATAAAGGTGTTTGTTATCAAGCCTAAGAGGATCTGAGTCCAAGGTCAGGACTCACACTATGGAAGGAAAATCCCAACTGCTACAAGTTGTCCTCTGCCATCCACAAGTGGGCTATGACACTTGTGAGATGGGGAGGGGGAAGGAGAAGTTATTATATTTTTAAAAAGGAAGGGACTGGAGGAATGGTTCAGTGGTTAGAGCACTAACTGTTCTTCCAGAGGACTCTGTTCAGTTCCTAGCACCCACATGATAGTTTATAACTGCCTGTAGTTCCAGTTCTAGGAGATCATTGCCCTCTTCTGGCCCCCATGTGCATTCCCTGCATGTGGTGCACAGACATACATGCAGAAAAACCGCCCATACTTATGAAATAAAAATAAAGGGATGTTCATGATTTAAATGTTACACACACATAGGAACATCTCAACCCTGTGAATATGTGCCACCTTTAAGTGTGAACTGGTTTTAAAGTAAAGGGAGAACACCTTGGCCTGTTACCTCAGCCTTCCCTTCCCCCCACCACTGTCTCCTGCTCTCTGCTGCAGCTGAGTGTCTTCCTTTTTCTCCCTCCAGCCTTTGTTATATGTCTCATCTTAGGTTCTGCCTCCCCCACAATCCTGAATCCAGACTTTACAGTGCATTTGTCAGGAGGCTTCCCAGTCAACGTTCTGATTATTTCTTTGGACCTGGTGACAATGTGCTTTGGCCTCTGCCCAGCAGCAGAGCATTAGCCCTACTCTGCCAGCTGTTGCCTGGATAACTGGGTGTGAGGTGTGGGACAGGAGGGCGGTGCCACCATGAGGCTGGAAAGCTTCCATTCTCAATGAGGGATTCTCAGTTTTCCAGTGCATATATGGGTTTCTTCCAGATGCTCCTATAATGCAATTGTCTACAACCCACTGAGCTCTTGAGGAGGCCTTTCCAGTCCTCAGGGGGAGTTTGGATGATGAGATGACACTGGCTGGCCCTGTGTGCTCTACATTCCTAACACAGCATAAGCATGGAACCTACAGGGTCTGGTGCATGGTTTAGTTCCTAGGTGCACTTTAGCTATCCAGATAGCACTGGTTCCTATAGCCCAAGGATGCTCTCAGGCTCAGGCTTTCTTCAGTAACCTTCCAGAAACTCAGATGTCCCTAGCTGAGCATCCCTGGGAGATGTAGCTGGCTGTAATATCCCACAGTGCAGCCTCCCCCTGGTAATAAAGGGGCTCAGACACTAACTGTGGACAGGAATGGAGCAGAGGAGTGGGTGTAGGGAACAAGTGCCAGAAAGCAGAGTGGCTGGGGGACAGCAAGTCACTAATTTAGCATAGTGACAGGTCCAAACACAGAGACTAGAGGCCACGTGAGCAAAAGCCTGCTTGGGCTCGGGGAAGACAGGGCAGCCCTCTCCACTGAAGTTCTACCTAAGACAACTTATAAAGTGTCCTGAGGTGACTACCTCCTTCTGGCTTTGAGAATTCCTTTGTGCTAAGCTTTCAAACTTAAATTATATATTTCTCTCTCTCTCTCTCTCTCTCTCTCTCTCTCTCTCTCTCTCTCTCTCTCTCTCTGTGTGTGTATGCTTGTGTATGTGCATGTGTATATGTGTTTGTTTATGAAGTTCAACCTTAGGTATCCTTTTCAGGACTTTCTCCTTTGTTGAGACAGGATCTCTCACTAGAACCCAGAGCTTATGAGTTAGGCTGGAATGTATGGCTTGGAAGCTCCAGGGACCCTTCTGTCCTGGCATCCCCAGGGCTGATGCTCTAAAGGTGCTCCCAGTGCTGGACTCAGGGCATTTCTTTGTGATTGTACTTCCATGGGAATCATTTCATGGCTGGGACATGGCCCCAGCCCCACCTGTACACACCTATCCTTGGGCTTTAGATATTTAAGATGTTCCTGCTTCTAAAATTAGTGGCGTGGACTAATGTTCAGCTGACTTTCCTGAATAGACACTAACACAGAGAGTGACACACACCTGTGAAGAAGAGTCTGAGGAGGTAAGGTGTTAGAAATAGATGCTACAGAGCCAGGAGATGGGGAGAATCCCGATGGGTGCACAGGATGCTCAGAGCCTTCAGAGTCATGTATACTTGAACCCATTTTCAGAAGGTACGTTGTTTTCAAACACTAACTGTTAACAGCCAGTATGAGGAGCTTCATATCAATGAGCAATGAGAGTCATTGGCCAGATTGCCACTAAGTTCCCTGGGGCAGAGGAGCCCTGTACAGGTTTGACCCTAGAATTCCTCTCCCCGGCAGAGAGGCTGTTACCAGCACGGGTCCCACCCACAGCAGGGTGTGACACCTCCCAGTAACTCAGAACTCAAAGCTTCCAATGCTCTCTGCTTCTTATACCCACATATGGACTGAGACTGGAGCCCATGAGCTCGAAAGAAAGAACACCAGACTTTGTACAGTTATGATCCAGGGGCACATTAGTGTCACCGGAACACACAGCCAGTGACAGAAGATGCAAACTGGGTTCCAGAAGCCACAAGAAAAACTTTAGTTTTACCTGTGCCAAGAATTTCTAGGTCATGGCTTCGGTTAAAGCCCTTCCTAATTGGCCACAAGATTCTCAGAGACACAAGTGTCTCACATACTTGAGGACCCAGAGAGGCAGGCACCGAGGACCAAAGCAACCCCCTGAACTTGCTTCTGAACCAACTTTTACCCAGCAACTCCGTGTCAGGGAAAAGTTCATAGGAACAGAGCAGCAAGATTTAACGTGAAGCAATGGTCTTCTTATGATAAAACTTCCCACTGAAGCACTTCAGAAGGAGACACCCCTGAACGCTGGTGGGACAGTAACACAGCAGCAATAAAAAGACAGTGGGTTAAAAATGTGCGTGTTCAGAGTCTAGCATGTTTCAAAGGGAGAGTTATGAAAATTATATTACTTTAAAAATAATGTTTTGTTCCACAAGAATGAGACATCTTGATTTCTGTCACAGTAACATACGCGTCGTGGCAAGTTGAAGGGTTAGTCTGCTGATAGTCAAGCATTCGAAGTTTGTGAAATAGATTTCTGTCAAGAATGAAGGAGACACTGTGGATTGATTTTACCAATGGCATTTTATTTTCTTACTACTCATTGAATAGCACAAAATAAGATTAGGAAGAAAAACAATGTATTTGCCTTCTCTTAGTCACCCAAGTGCAATCAGGGCTGAACTTTTAAGAGTTTTAGGGAATAAAATCAGTGGTGAGCATGAGACTTCAGATAGGCAATAAGACAGCTTGGGGTACTGTCTAGTCTTTGTGGGGATCCTGGTGATACAAGTCTGGAAGGAAGGGGTACACCTAGAGCCACACAAGGGAAGAGACTGGCTGAAGAAGCATCCAGTGAACAACTGTAACTGGGTTTGGTGTCCCCACAGCTACTGGGCAGGGTCAAGAGTTTTCTGCTACTGTCTGCTCACAGAAACAGCTCTAAGCACAGAGAACTAAGCCGTCTTGTCTGTCTCTGTGTGGCTGTGGATGCCCCAAAGCCACTCACTCTGCTGCTTTCTCAGGCACTCAGATGTTGGGAGCACTCACCTGTCAAAACCAGGCGTAAATCACTCAGTCCTCACAGTGAATGTTAAATATCACCTGAATTACAATCAAACCCGGAGTGCCAAGATCTGCCAGTCATCCGACCCAGGCGAGACTGTGATTAACAAGGCTTCCAAGGCAACTGATGAAGAATTAGGAATCCACAAGCCCCCAATTAACAGAGCAAACATGAAAGTGTCATTCGATGGAGCCACAGAGACCTTAGAGGGAACGTGCAATTCAAATGAGTTACAAGCCAGACTCTTATTTATCAACTTAAGCGTTGATAGACCATTTAAACGTCTAGTGATCTCACATTTCATCTTGCTCTCTACCCAACAGATGCTGGATAAAACGATGGATGCTGCAGAATCTCCTGGGCTCAGTTCAGCTGCCTTTAATGACAGTAATATGCAAGGCACAGAGAAGGGTGAGTGTCACGTGGGTAACCATGTTTAAAGAGCAAGGAAGATACAGGATGGGCAAGCTTTTAAGCCTTTGAGAGGAATAGAGTAGAAAAGGAGATTTCACATGATTTTGATGTCTCTGCTCCACAGCAGACCATGCCAGCTATGGCTAAGAATACGCCTTTGATACTGGATTCCTATGGTCATTGATCTCATGTTATTTACATAACTAATCTTAACCCATGCCTGTGGCCTCATACCTAAATGCTCCAGCTTGATTAGCATGCTACCGATTGCCATGCTATGGCAGGATATAAAAAGGGACCACCATGTGGATGGGCACTGCACACTGGTATACTTTGCAAACACTTCTGACCTGTTTATATGAAAGTATGCTGGTTATCCTAACAGACCAACAGAAGGCAATTAGGAAAGCAGATACAGTTTTACATACAGCATAGTTGGGCAGCCCAAGAAGAGGCGCTGGATGAGGGTTTGTGGCGGGGATCGTTACAGATTGCGTATACCTCCCTTTCAGCCCGGAAGTCCGGTTCTGAGGTAAACCAGGCAACAGGTGCCTTGCTGAGGGTGGGGTACTTTTTAATAACCAGAGCACACTCTCATTTCTTGTTTCTCTTTGTTTAACGAGAGGATTCTCCCAGGCATACCTCCGCACCAGCCTACCACATACTCAAACCACTTTAGTGAACAACTACAGACCTTGCTTGATAAAAACATTCTTCCATTCCGTGCTGAGCGTCTTAACGTGGCACGGCAATCCTTTCTTGCCTCTGCCTCACACACAAAAACAAATCCCCACAGAGGAACTGGAGGGACAGTAAACACACAGAGGATTTCATCAACTAATGGCAACCTCCTTGTCCTTAGCAGAATTCTCCAACGCTCTAACCTCTGGGCCCGGGCTTCAGGGCACTGACGCCAGCAACACAGTACTAATATCAGACCAGTCCGACACAAGCAGGCTGAAGTTAGCTTGCTGAGCAATGGGTCCTCAAGTTGGCAAAGTTATCACTGCCACGATGCCTCTTGGCCCACATACCTGAGGTTCTGGGGACCCCCAGAGGTCTTCCATCCTTCAAAGGTATTTGCAATCACTGCATCCCCCCCACCTTAGAGACAATCATCTTTTCCAAACCTGGGGGAAAGGCCCTCCAGTCTGCATTTGGCATAGTGGAGGCAGAAACCCCACAGGTCTCAACTCTGACCTGCACCCAGGAGACCAAGTGAGGACATTAGGGCCCAGAGGATATGTTTGAAACTCAATGGACACACACAAGAGAGCAGCCTGTGATCAAAGCAAAGAAGCCACACACTCAGCCAAACCACCAACTTCCCATTTGCAAAAAGATACTGGATCATTCACAGCCCGGGCTTCAAGTGGGAAGTCCTGCGGTGTGTGAACACCAACCGGATCTCCTACTTCCTGACGAAACTGGAAATTCAGGACTTCTGAGGTCTGCCCCCACCAATACATTTCTTAATGTGGGTTCCCACCCCGCAGCACTCACCATCACGTTGCCCTGCATTTTAGCGGTCTTGATCATTGCCTTTTCCTTCATTTTGCTTGGAGTCTTGAACCTCACTTCTGGCTCAGGGAAGAGTAACTTAATCCATTGTTCTGGTGAGCACCCAAGAGTAGACCCCAGCTGCGATTACTGGGTGGAGATGGTGTTTTGAAAAAACAACAACAACAACAACAACAACACACAATTCTAAAAGGTCCTGGTTTTCCCGTCCCTCTGTGTTCCCAGGTAGATCCCACTGAAATCAACTCTTCCCAGTGGCTGCCAGGAAAACGGAATCGGGAGCCAGGCGCTGGGGGTGCGGCTTGTAACAAAAAGCAAGCTGGGAGCTGCCGAGTGGGGACGCGCGGCTGTCTGTGAGCAAAGGCGTGTGTCCTAGGAGCTGGCTTTCAACACCCTGTGAGTGACAGCGGCAGCGTGGCAAGAGCCTTGTGCACTCCAGGACTCTGGGCGGAGATGCTTGGCTGACAGTGCTGGTCCCCAAAGGTGGCGACACTCGTGTGTGTGTGTGTGTGTGTGTGTGTGTGTGTGTGTGTGTGTGTGTGTGTGTGTGTGCACGCGTGCGCGTGCTGGCCTTAGCCTCTACTGAGCAGAACCTGGAAGCCCTGGGCTGCAGCACGCTTCAGCTAGCTTAGCTACCAGGGGGATTGGCCAGCAAGAGGGCGACTACAAACAGGCTCCAGGGTGATCTTTGTGGGTGGAGCCTTTGTGAGATTAGGTTGGCAGAGCAGCCGCCAGCCTAGGGCTGCGCCTCCCAGATCAGGGAGCAGTAACAGGGAGCCAGACTCCACTCGTCCGCTGAGAGTCTGACGGAGGAGCTTGCGGCAGGCGGGAGGAGCCTGAGTGACAGCTGATATTTAATGTGGTTTCAGGTTACTATGGGACACACGTGGTGTCTCCATGGTTGCACCAGGCACCTAGTAATCAGTGGCCTTGATAGTGATGACTGCACCCTACAGAGTCACTTGCTGTGTCCTTAGAGCCCCATCATGACTCCTGCTACCCTAGTCGCTGCCCTCCAGCCCTCCAGACCTCCAGCTAGCCACAGTCCTGATAGTGCCTTTGTTTCTTCAGTTCCTTCTCCTCTCTCAGGCCAGCACTCTTCTCCAAAGGCACAGCCCAGCGGAACTCCAGACCCACCGTTTCTTCTGCCTTTCTCTTCGGGTGGCCAAGCCTGGATTCTAAGACCGCCAACCCAGAGCACTCCCAGGATCATTCACAACCACGGTTTATTCTCCGTTGTTCCACGCAGCGGGGAGTTCCAGAGTGTGCGAGCTGAAGGCGGGCACATTCTCCTACAGATGGACCTAGAGCGTTCCAAAACCCAAATGAAGTCAGGGTTGCCGAGGTGTGTGAAGGGCGCCCTCGCCTGCCAGGGAAGGGCAATGGCGAGAGCCCGTCTGGAAAAGATTTTGGAAACTTTTAACATTCACAAAAGAAAAAAAAATTGGCAGAAGCGGCTTAAACCGATTCTTACACAGTGTATGCGCACAACACAGTGAGTAGTGTGTAGCGTACAGAGCACAATCACATACACTTGAAGTTGCTGTTAGCTGGTACACAGGTTTAAACCAAAGATCTGGGCTCAAGAGATGAGCGGGGGAGATAAATCGAGGACAAAGGCTTAGCGAGCAGGCTGTGCAGTGCCTACAGTGTAAGGACTGTCTCTTCTGAATATGAAGTTTCGAGTAGAATTACTTGATATACTCTAAACAGAGATACAGTCTTGGGTTTGGGGATTTAGCTCAGTGGTAGACTGCTTGCCTAGTAAGTGCAAGGCCCTGGGTTCAGTCCTCAGCTCTGAAGAACAAAAACAAACCAAAACAAAAATAAAAGAAGAAAGAAAAAGAAAGAGAGAAATGAGAGAGAGAGAGAGAGAGAGAGAGAGAGAGAGAGAGAGAGAGAGAGAGAGAGAAAGAGAGAGAGAGAGAGATATGCAGTCTCCCAGTGCCAGAGCCCAGGATAAATCTCTCCCCAACACCAGGTGAATGGGTTTCTTCATACCTCATGAAGCCTCTGGTGTCCTGAGTGGCTGGAGGAGGAAGGCTCTCTGGGGTATCTGTAAGGGTAGTAATTCCAGTCTTTGGGGTTCCTCTCTCTGGCCTCCATCTCATTGTAATCACTGCTTAATCTCATTTTCTCATGGGTCAGGGCTTGGGGACCTGAATACATATAAGCACCCAGGCCATAGAAGACTAGGTCAAAACAAATGTTGTGAATGAGAAACATCCCCTAGTCTCAGGCAATTGAACCTCTCTTCTCCAGTTGGTGGTGATGTTGGGGAAGTTTAGGTGGTGTAGCCTTGTGGGAAGAAGTGCGTCACCACTGGGAAGGCCTTCCCCAATAAGAATGTCTACAGTGCTTCTTACTAGGTCCCCCTCTTTCTGCCTGCATCTGGAGATGTGAGTTCTTAACTTCCGACTCCTGCCAGGCTCCACTGCTCCCCTCTGGAGGCTCGAGCAAAAGAAACTCTTCTATAAGTCACTTTGGGATTTCACCATGGCAACAGAGAAGGAACTCACACACAGCTGTCCACAGTGGTCTTCCCCTCACAAGGTGGAGAAACAAAGTAACAATGACAACAGATGCTTGTCACCTCACCATGTCTATAGCAATGTCCTAGGAAACAGGAATGGTGAACGAAGATAAACCCTCAGGTCTAAGTGACCAGTGACCATCCCCCCACCCCCAGCCCCATACCCTAGGGTTGGCCCCTAAAGCTCTCCCAACGGTCACAGGCCCTGCTGTTCTAGGCTCTGTTATTTCTTCCCACTGTTTGTCCAAAGCCTACAGGGAAGGCAGAGAGAACAGTAGACTCAAAAAAAAAGGCAGAAGGGAAGGGAATGAGGCAACCTGGAGCTTCTGAGAACATGGCTGCTCACTCCTTTCCTGTAACTCATCTGCTTCAACTAGTGCCTTGTGGGATGCTGAGGAGAAATGAGAGAGGAGAATCAAGAGTGACTCCATGAAAAAGAAGGAAAGTAGGAGAATGAGGGAAAAATGCTGGGAATGGGATGATACCAATTTTTATATGAATTTTAGATAATACACTTTGTAAGGAATTCCTTCAGGAAATCATGGCTTTCTGAATCTCTTCCCATCCCAGCCACAAGGGTTTCTTTGAAATCTGTACTCTTGCAATTCTAAGCAGGGATGCTGTCCAAGTCTTTTTGTCCCTATAGAAATGCTACAGGGTAACTTACAAACTATAAGGTTTATGGTTCTGAAAGTAGGCAAGTTCAAGAAGGGAGATTTTACATCCTACAGGGACCCTGCAGAAGGTGTCACAGGGTAAAACAGCAGGCATGCTGATATGACCCACCTTCTTCTTCATACAAAGCCATATATGACATCATGACTTCACCTAACTGACTGCATTCCAAAGGCCTGCTCTGTTTTGTAATATCTTACAACATGTATTTTTCCAGGACAAACACAAATTCAGTCCTTGAGTTCACTCCCAAGCATCAACTGTCAGTTGAGGCTCCGCAGTGGTTCATCCAGCTCCCTTCGACATCTGTGGGAAGAGCAGGCCTTCTGAAGATTTCCATCTGCCCTAGACTGTAGACCATTTACCTCTGTTCACCATTGACATGTGTCGTCCCTGACTCCAGACCAGCCACCCAGCAGCCATTGGGTATGTCTAAACTTTATCCAACCTTAATGACTAGGGTGGTGGCTTTAGTGTCCCATTAAAGCAGCTTGGGTTTGATGATTTTGGCTCAATACTACTTTTCAAAAAGTAATTTGTAGTTGGGTAATATTTACAGCACAAGAACAAATTTTATCTGTAATCCCATCTCATAACCTGTTACTTGAAAGTTAAATACAAGAATGTGACTGTCTGAGTATTTGTCTTCCTTTTTATTAAAATGTCTACGTGAATGTCCTTCAACCAACAAACAGAAGATGACAATGTGGCCCATATGTACTATGGAATAATATACAACTGTAAAAAAATTAAACCACAAACTTTGACGGTAAATGGATGGAACCAGAAAAGATTATATTGAGTGAAATAGCCCAGAGCAGAAAGCAAATACCTCACAGACTCTCCTGGAGGTTCCTAGTGTCAATTGTTTAGATGTGAGTGCATAGTCAGTAGTCAGTACAAAAACAGGGAAAGGAAAATGAGACCACCAGGGTAGGGAGTCAGGATGCAACAGACAGGGAAATAGCAAGATAAAAGTTATCTGATAATGGGGATGAGAAATGGGGTGCTCCTTGGGAAGAGGGGAAGAGAAGAGAGGGAGGGGACAGAGGCAAATATAGGAGAAGGCAGTAGGTAAGTAAATTAAAAGTAAGAATTTTGGAAAGGCCACAAGACATAATACTACTTAACATATTTATAAAAAATAAAAGCAAAAACCTATAACTTCATGTTATAGCTTCATGTATAAATAGATGAAATTATACACATATACATACTTCATAGATAGATAGATGGATAGATAGATAGATAGATAGATAGATAGATAGATAGATAGATAGATTTCTAATGAATTTTTCTCATCTGGGATGACAGAACTCCCTCTAAAAGTTCCCTGTAAAGGCCACCTTACAATAACAGACACGAGACACACTCATTTGGGTTGTTGATTGGGGCTGTCCAAGAAACTCCTCAAACACACAGTTTATTGATACTGCCTTTGGTTGCCTGCTGGAGGTGGAAGGTAAATCATTATTGCCAAAGATGCCATGCACTTGAGACACAGGGCCTAGAGACCCCTGAGCTGGAAGTGATCTGAATGCACTCTTCCTGAGCACTAACTTTCATGGTACCAGAAGGCAACTAACTTTCAAAGGAGGGAGGCAGCCAACAACTCTAACCAGCTATGACTGCTGCGAACCACAGTAATGGCCAATTTGGTACAATCACCCCAAGAGATAAATGGTGGTATACATTGAAAGTAACCAACAGCTCTCTCAGTGAACTTAAGACATTATCAACAAGAGAGGCAACCAGGTATTAGAAACCTAGCTAACTAGTCAGTGCTAGTGAAGTTATGGTTATTGGGTGAGAATCGATAACAGCAAATTTACTAAACCAGCATAATTTCTATCAACAATCTATAAACATTTGTCCTCATAGATCAGTGTAATCCTCACCACTTATTATGGAATCTTTTCTTTGCAACAGAGAGGCACCATTACAAAAACTCACAACTAAAATTAAAAATTGTGGGCCCAGTCATAGTGACTACATCTACAAAATATTTGCACACCTAAGCCTCAGGGATCATTGAGGAAGAGGGTGTGAAAAGACTGTAAGAGCCAATACATCCGGGACTTTTTTGTGAGATTGTGTTTGCTCACATTTCAGAATCTATATCCATAAATTCTCACTATTATGGCTACACAGAAATAAGCTGAGTAAGAATCATATCAATGAATATGCCAAAGTGGATGGGAAAAGCGATGAGACGTTAGCCCTACACACACACACACACACACACACACACACACACACACACACACACACACACAAACAGTGAAAAAGTGGTTATGAATTTGAAGGAGAGCAGGAAAGAGTATATGGGAAGATCTTGAGGGAGAAAATAAAAGGAAGAAATGTTGTAATTAAATTATAATCTCAAAAAGAAAATGCCTACTTAAATAAAGAAACAGAAGGCAGAAGGGTTTCCTTTTGGCTCATGGTTTAAGGGGACTCAGTCTTTCTTACAGAGAGGTGGGGTGGCAGCAGGCGAGGCTGCTTGCTTGTCTCAGCAGAACAGGAAGCAGAAACAGGACAGGAAGGCAGGGGGATTCACAGACCTCAAGACCCACCCTCTAGTGACCTACTTCTCCCAGTGAGGTTCTGCTTTTTATAGGCGCCACAACCTTCACAAACTGGATTATCAGATAGAGACCAAGTGGTCAAGCACAGGAGCTGGATTTTGCATCCAAGTCATAGTAATGGGTGAACTTTATCATAAAAAACTTCAATATGAAAAATCTTCCATTTATCAAAGAGAAAGCCAAGACTGCAGGAAAAGTACATTCCTATTCTTAACCATCACCTATCTTTATGCCAATTAAATTTACTACTGGTATTACAATATAATCATTCTATTTTGTTGAGAGCCTTGGGCACCTCATATAACTTAATTTGTTCATGACTTTTTCAGGATCGTGTCTTCTAGAAAAATAAGAATGATTGGCATTCACTTTACCAAATGAACATACATACAATAACGGTATAGAGAATGTATGTAGTAAATTGTCCCTTGTCTTCTCTCATTCCATTCAGAAATAAGACAATTAGCTTCAAATATATCGCCACACTAATGAGATGTGATGGGTTTGATTATTGATGGTGTGGATGTGATTCAGGAATTTTAGTGCTGGGGGAAAGTTGGGGCAAGATCAGGATGAGCTAAAGCAGAGTCATGGCTGGACTACATCACAGAATCAACATAACCACCAGGGAGCTGGAGTCAGGATGGCAGCTTCTGCAGCAGGATGTCATGAGTCATTCAGATTGTTAATAGAGGCAGGAGCATGTGTGATGAAATTCAGGAGGCACTCAGGAATTGCTGGCACTAGTCATTTGGGTTGTGGGAGACAAGTGGAAACTGGATTGTTAAACCCAAGTGCCTAGGGGACAATGATGTAGCCAGATCTATAGTCAGTAAATAAGAAAGCTCCTCCTCTGACCAACACTTCAGAGGTGGATCCGGGAGTGAAGTGGGGCTATTAGATATCCCCATACCGATAGTCAGAGGTCGGACACTCTGGCACCTTGACAGGAATCAAGGTGTAGAGTTGAGGTTTACATGGCTCACTCTTATAAACTGGTGATACTGGGCTGAGTTCTGGAGTTTAGATCCCAGGAATCTCATGAACCGTGTGTATACAAGCCTGCCTATAATTCTAGCCCTGGAAGACAGAGATGGAAGCTTCAGAGCAAGATTACTAACAAGACTAGAGAGCACTGAGTTTGACAGAGACTTTAACCCTATCTCAAGGAATAAGCTTTAGGTACATTCAAGGGTAATAAATGATTTCAATCCAAGCCTCCATATGCATGCACACACAAGTGAACATGCGGTGCCACACACATACCTACACACATGCAAAAACATGCACTATGCATACGTCCAATCACAACAGAAAAAAAATTCAACCAAGTAATAAAACCTACTGAGTTCAGCATCACTAGGGCTCATGTTACATCATCCTCTACATTCTCATACTTTACATCATCCTCTACCTCATCCTCTACACCCTCATTCTTTATATCATCTTTTATATCCTCATCCTTTACATCATTCATTATGTCATTCATTATATCATCATTTACATCATCTCTTACACAATCATTTACATCATCTCTTACATCTCCATTCTTTACATCTTGTCCTCTACATCCTCATTCTTTACCTCATCTTTTGCATTCGCATCCTTTCTACCATCCTTTACACCATCCTCTATATCTCCATTCCTTACATCATCCTTTTCATCCTCATTTCTTACATTATCTTTTATCACCTCACATTGATATCACCCCAGGACATGAGAGCAATTGAGCAGATTCCTTGCTGGGTCTGTCCTACCAGCTCTTCTTCAGGAAAGCTGGCGTTTCTGGAGTTTTAAACATCAGAGCACTTAAGTTCACCCCATTTAATTGTTTGCTCTGTCGTCTTTCCCACAGTTAGAATAGCACATTTATAAGTTGTCACGTTTGTCTGCTTGCACATGTCAATTCTCTCATACTAAATTGGAGACAGCACTGTCAGCCATTTGTCCGCTTCCTCACACTCTTAAAACATAACTGATGGACAGACAATGAACAATCCTTGACTGAAACAATGGGTAAAGAGGTGTCTGTGCTGTTACCTGCCTTGAAAGAGAATATCATTGCAACATTTTATACCGACATGCTTTAGAGCTAAGGCCCATTGTTCTACTGCTAAAAATAGATGTGAGAATCAAGCCTTGGCCCTGTGTCCCTTTCTCACAATGAATCAAGAATCCTAGAGTTTGTTAGTTTGTCTGTCTCTTCCCTTGTCAGGGGTTTATTACCCACATTCATTAAAGTTATAAGCTCCACAAGAATGAGAGAAATTGGCCAGATTCCTTGCTGGGTCAGTCCTACAAGCTCTCCTTCAGGAAAGCTGACTTCTCTGGAGTTTTAAATATCAGAGTACTCTTATAACATAAAACCCTTTAAAAACTGGTGAACATTAGCATCACAAACAGCTAAGTGAATAGAAGAGTCTATGTTTGTGGATAATATAACAATTCCCTATACAGTGGCTTTTCAAAGTCAGAAGCACAAGAACATAAACTTTTGAGCCCCATCAAAGAAACAGTCACACGTCACCTATAGACTAGGACTAAATAAAATACAAGAAAAATATCTAGGCAAAGAAGGGTTCTAATTGGGTTATCAAAAAACTCACATGCACAGAAAAAATATCAAAGACAGCTTAAAATTATAATTGAGCTTAAGTTGTTCAAAGAAAGTAGCTTAAAGGCACATTCATAAATGTATCTGCTCACTAATTTTCCCATACAGTGTAAAATGATTAATATGTGCCTGAAATTGTATGTATATTTCTTTCAAAGAGATAGGAAATTAAAAATAGATAATGCATTTAGAAAGATCTCTATTTTCTTTCTCTAATGCAACTGGTCTACTGAATTCATCACTGCTCTGTTCCAAGTAAAATTATAAATACAACAGAAGGATTAAGAAAACTCCACAAAAAGTTAATACAAGGGCTAGAGATAAGTCAGTGGCTAAGAGCCCTGGGTGCTCTGTAGAAAATCAAGGTTCAATTCCCAGCACCCGGATGGGGCCCGCAATTGTCTACAATATCAGTTTTGGGGGAGTCAATGCCCTCTTTTGGCATCCACAGGCACCAGAGAAATGCTAGGTGCATACTCACACATGGTATAAAAACAAATCTTTACAAAAGTTAATCCATCAATTATCTTTTCTAGGTAAAATACAAACCGGTATTGATTCATCAATATAGACGTTTAATTAAGAGCAAGTTAAGAAATGTGTGCTTATATGAGTTCCGGGAGCATTCTAGAATCGCAGAGAAACATGGACTGCCAACTTAAACCCACAGCCATCCTTGGAGCTCTCCTGCCTTGGCTCCCCATGTCCTTCCTGTGACCCCTCAGCATGACTCATGTGGTTGCTTCCCATCCCTCCTCTACTCAGAACCAGGGCCAGTGTTCTTCTGCCTGGCTCTGTGTGGCTGCTCCCCACCTTGTCACTACTACTTCCCAGACCCATGTGGCTACTTTCCTCTCCCGCCACTGCTCAGACCCACGGTTTGGGTTCCCTGTCTGGCTGCTCACCTGACTGCTCAGATCCTGTACTCATGTCACCTGCTTGTCCCTTCCCCATGTGCTCAACTGGATACATTCAAAATACAAAGTGCACAGTGTATCCCTGAAAACCTCTTCGGGGGCTGTCGAGGCTGCAAGGGCAGAGCGTGGCTTTTCAGGACCTTGGAGAGCTACAGATTCCAGCCTTTCCCAGGTCTGTGGGTGGCCCCCTACTGTTTTTCTTCTTCTACTTCACTCAGGTGCTTCCTCTGTGTTCTTTTCCCACATTTTCCAGACCCCACCACCTTATTCCCCAGCCCATTACACTTCTTTCCTCTGCTCCTCCCTCCCCTGCCTCACTCTCTCCCCTCCTCCACCCTTTTATCATCTCTGCACCCCAGCCACACCAGCTTGATACAGTCTATGTTAAGTGGTCAGTTCTCTGCACAGAAATCCCCCCCCCCGCCTTTTCCTTTACCTCAAATATTCTCTCACCTTTTCTCTCTCTCTATTTAAAACATTTAAAAAACCTATTTTATTGAAGTACAACATCAGTAAAGTGCATAAGTAAGTTTATTGAGTTATAGTCATGAGATGAGGCCATCCAAGAAAATGACATTTAAGGATCCCCTAGGCTTCCTAGTGTGTCATCATTCATGAGCCTTCTTCTGACACGGCCATTGTATTGACTTTTAACTCTAGTTAGACCCATCTGGTTCTGAGAATATTACAATGTGTGTCAATTGAGTCATCTGATGTGTACACTTCTGAGGGTGGCATCTGTCACTAGGGTATAAGATGGTAAGACACAGATGATGTGTGAGACCATGGCTAATCTTCTTGGTATGCATACATTATAGTTGTTGTGGTCCTTTTCTTGAGTGGCGTTGGAACTGTTTGCCAGCGAGGTGCTCACACAAATAATGTCACAGTCCATGCAGTTACTTTGATCCATACGTATGAAAAAGGTTTGAAGGCCAAATACCTAGAAATTGGTTTCTTAGAAGTATGCTCGCGTTCCAGTTTCTGCCTATGCCCAGAGCTGACCCTGCACTACAGCTCTCTATATGGAGACCTCGCTGGAAGAGAGCTGGTCTCACAGAAGTGCTGACACATCTGAGAGCACAGGTGAGACCATCACCTCTTCTCAAACCCCTGGCCCAAGAAGAACATACCTGGAGCCTTCAGGACACAGGAGCCTAGGAGCAGTCTGAGACATAATACTTCCAGTTTCCACCTGTGCCTGAAGCTGACCCTGTGATACAGGCTCTCTATAGCTAGATCCCTATGGAACAGATCTGGTCCCACGGGAGTGCTGACAGACCTGAGAGCACAGGTAAGACCACCATTTCTGCTCTGAGAGGCCCACCTGGAGCCTTCAGGACATAGGAATTGAAAAGCAGTTTGGAACACAATCTTTTCCGTTTCTGTCTGTGCTGACCCTATGGCACAGCTTTCTGTACCCAGATGCTGCTAGGAGAGAGCTGGTCTCCAAGTAGTGCTGACACACAGGCTTACAAAAGGGTGAAGTCACTGTGAGAATCAGCAAAACCAACTAACACCAGAAATGAGACAAAGGCAAGAGGCAAGTTCAAGAACCTAAGCAACAGAAATGAAGGTCACTTGGCATTATCAGAACTTAGTTTCCCCACCACAGCAAGTAGTGGATACCCCAACAACTTAGAAGAGCAAGATTACGATTTAAAATCACAACTCATAATGATGTTAAGAGACTTTAAGAAGGTCATAAATAACTCCCTTGAAGAAACACAGGACAACACAGGCAAACAGTTAAAAGTCCTTAAAGAGGAAACACAAAAGAGCTGCATAACAAAAACTTCAAGTCTCTGAAGAAAGAAATTGCTCAGAAGATGAAAAGATCTCCCATGTGCATGGATTGGCAGGATTAATATAGTAAAAATGGTTGTCTGGCAAAAGCAATCTACAGGTTCAATGCAATCCCCATCAAAATTCCAACTCAACTCTTTATGGAATTGGAAAGAGCAATTTGCAAATCCATTTGGAATAACAAAAAGCCCAAGATAAAGAAAACTATTCTCAACAATAAAAGAACTTCTGGGGAAATCACCATTCCGGACCTCAACCTGTATCATAGAGCAATAGTTTAAAAAACTGTATGTTATTGGTACAGAGACAGGCAGGTAAGTCAGTGGAATAAAACTGAAGATCCAGAAACCCACACATGTATGGCCACTTGATCTTTGACAAGAGATCTAAAACAATACAGTGGAAAACATTAGTATTTTCAACAAATGGTGCTAGTCCAGCTGGAGGTCAGCATGTAGAAGGATGCAAATCAATCTATTCTTATTGCCTTGTACAAAGCTCAACTCCAAGTGGATCAAGGACCTCCACATAAAACCAGATGCACTCAAACTAAGATAAAAGAAAGTGGGAGAGTCTCAAACACCTGTGCACTGGGGAAATTTCCTGAACAGAACACCAATGGCTTATTCTTTAATATCAAGAATAGACAAATTGGACCGTATAAAATTGCAAAGCTTCTGCCAGATAAAGGACACTGTCATTAGGACAAAATGGAAACCAACAGAATGGGAAAAGATCTTTGCAATCCTACATCCAATAGAGGGCTAACAAAGAACTCAAGAAGTTAGACTCCAGAGAATCAAATAGCTCTATTAAAAGTTGGGGAGAAAGCTGAACAAAGAATTCTCAACTGAAGAATATCAACTGGCTGAAAACACCTAATGAAATGTTTAACATCCTTAGTCATCAGAGAAATGCAAATCAAAACAACCCCGAGATTCCACCTCACACCAGTCAGATGGCTAAAAACAAAAACTCGGGTGACAGCAGATGCTAGTAAGGATGTTGAGAGAGGCAAACACTCTTCCATTGTTGGCAGAATTGCAAGCTGCTACAGCCAGTCTGGAAATTAGTCTGGCAGTCCCTCAGAAAAATGAACCTAGCTCTACCTGAGGATCCAGCTATACCACTCCTGGGCATATACCCAAAAGATGCTCCAACATATAACAAGGACACATGTTACACCATGTTCATAGCAGCCTTATAATAGCCAGAAGCTGGAAAGAACCCAGATGTCCTTCATCAGGGGAATGGATACAGAAAATGTGGTACATTTACACAATAGAGTACTACTCAGCTATTAAAAACAATGACTTCATGAAATTCTTAGGTAAGTGGATGGAACTAGAAAATATCATTTAGAGTGAGATAACCCAATCATAAAATGACACACATGGTATGCACTCACTGATAAGCAGATGTTAGCCCAAACGCTTGAATTACCCAAGATACAATTCTCAGACCACAGGAAGCTCAAGAAGGAAGACCAAAGTGCAGATGCTTCAGTCCTTCTTAGATGGGGGAAAACATAGCCACAAGAGGAAATATAGAGATTTAAGCAAAGAGCCTCAAGCAAAGGCCTTCCAGAGACTGCCCCACCTGGAGATCTACCCCATATACAGCCACCAAACTCAGACAATATTGCTGATGAGAAGAAATACATGCTGACAGGTGCCTGATATATCTGTCTCCTGAGAGGCTCTGCCAGATCACTACAAATACAGAGGTGGATGCTCACAGCCAACCATTGAAGTGAAAATTGGGTCCCCAATAAAGGAATTGAAGGTGGTTGCAACCCCATAAAAACAACAATACCAACCAGCCAAAGCTCCCAGGGACTAAACCACTATCCAAAGAGTACACATGGACAGACCCATGGCTCTAGCTGCACATGTAGCAGAGGATGGCCTTGATGGGCATCAATGGGAAGATAAGCCCTTGGTCCTGCCAAGGCTCGATGCCCCAGTGTAGGGGAATGCCAGGGTGGGGAGGGAGGAGGGTGTGGGAGGGTAGAGGGCACCTTCATAAGAAGCAGGGGGAGATGAGATGGAATAGGGAGTTTATGGAGGGAAAACCTGGACAGGGAATAACATTTGAAATGTAAATAAAATACATCCAATAAAATTAAAGTGAAACAGAATAAGGAGTATGCTTGGTTTATACCATTCCCGAGGAACACTGGCTCATTTACGAGACATTCTCTGTGCAGCAGTGTACACCCCCTCATAGCCCTAAGTCTTTACAGCATTTGATATCACTGCTGCATACTGTTCTAAGTTCATTTATCTCATGGCAAGTAACTTGACATCAAACAAAATAGAGGAGAAGGGGTGTTTTCTGGATCACAATCCTAGGTGACAGTCCATTATTGAGGATACAGCAAGGCAGGAACCTGACCCAAGTCACACGGCAGCCACAATCAAGGTCAGATGACAGTAAGTGCATTATTCCCGTTTGTTTTTCTGCCCCACTGGAAGCCTTTGCATCTACAGCAGTTTCTGTGTGGTTCTCTCTTTCTGGTAGCATCATCACATCTCGGATGTTTCCAACTCAGACTGCATTCATGACAATTTTCTCTGCACTCTTTAATTTACTTCTGTCTCTCTGCATCTGAGTGGTTATGGGAATGAGAGGATGACCTCCTCAGTAAAAGCCTCACTTTGGAAACCACAGAGATGACTCCGTGGTTAAAATCTCTGACTGCTATTTCAGATTATCAGGGTTCAATTCCCAGCATCCTCGGGGGGGGGGGGAGATCACTAATGTCTGCTGTTCTACCGCCAGAGGATGCAATGCTGACTTCCGACCTCTGGAGCAATCTGACACCCATGTGCCATGCAGGCCTATACACAGACAAAACCACACAATTAAAACGATCCTTGTTTGGTACATCAACGACTTTACATGGGTAAAGGCAGTCTTGGCCCAAGCTGTTTTTCTCTGGATGTTGTTCATAGCAAGCAGTTCGACTAGGTAGGAGTGGATAGACTCAATCCTGTTAGGAGCTGCATCTTTTTTAGAGTATGAGCCTCACATGTGATGGATAGCCTTTATCTCTCTTCTCCTCTGTCTCAACCCTCTGTCTGTTAGGAACCCCGTGTCTCAACCAGGTACAGTTTCCATGACTCTAATTATCTCTGGGCCAAGAGCCTCTGCAGACTCTGACCTACAGCTATCATGCATGAATAAGCAGAAATCAGCTCTAAGTAATAGCGCCTGTCTCTCCTTCCATTTCTCTTTGCTCTTGCCTGCTCAGTTTCCCCTCCCTGATACCCCTTTCGGATGCTCTTGACAGTGATGGGTCCTCCCTTCTTGTATTTCAGAGGGGCCACTGTCCCCTCACTAGTTCTTCCATCCCTTTGGAAGCACCTGTGTTCACAGTTCACTCATGTCTACCACAGAACATCTTCCAACTTCCTAGTCCAGAATGACCCATCTACAACAAGCTCCCCTAATTCTTCAAAATACAACCCCACGCACATTTCCTACCAAAGGTGCAAACCCACATTAATCTCTTATTATAAATGTTTAGACCTGTAAAATTAGCCTTTCAGCATTATAAGAATGGGATTAATGTTTTCATTTATTATTTTTTTCTAGATTAGATACACGTGATGATTAGTTTTTTTTAAAAAAACTTGGTTTTGTCTTTTTTAAAAAAAGTATGTATTTATTTATTCCTTTATGTTATGAGCATACTGTTGCTGTCTTTCAGACACACCAGAAGAAGCATCAGATACCATTACAGATGGTCGTGAGCCACCCACCATGTGGTTGCTGGGAATTGAACTCAGGACCTTTGAAAGAGCAGTCAGTGCTCTTAACTGCTGAGCCATTTCTCCAGCCCAGGGATTAGTTTTAAATGCCAACTTGATACAAGGAACCCCACACATGAGGAGCCATAGCTGGTCTGAGGAACTCACTTATAAAGCTGGGCATGGTGGTACATGCTTGTAATCCCAGTGTGGGGGAGGCAGAGACAGGGAGACCCCTGGAGTTTGCTGGCCCTCAGCCTAGCCTGCTCAGTGAGTGCCTGATGCATTGAAGGAGACTCTGTTGGATAAGGAAGTTGGATGTCTGCAGCAGAACTTCACTCTGCCTTACCTGTGCACATGTGCACACCCAGCCTCCAAACACACACACACTCACAGAAACACACAACCTGCTTAAATGACTTCTATGAAAAACTATAAAGACTACTTTGCATATCAACAAAATGAGTAAAACTGAACTACAAGATGCCAGGATGTGTATAACCGAATTATGGACACATTTGTTATCTGTATCCCAGAGGTCACTCAGACTGTAGTGACTAGGTGACACCAACATGACAGACAGGGGAAAGAAATCAGCCATTTCATTTGCATTCTGAAATTCAGTCCTGGACCCTTTGCTGAGAAGACTGTCAATAAGAGAACCAACCACTTCATTGGAATCCAGAACAGCAAATAATACCAAATGCACCATCACTACCTAGCACTCAGCACCACCATCACATAGTAACAAGCACTAAGCAGTACTTCACAGCATCCATCACTGCCAGTACTGCCCAGGTCTCTCATTCTGTCTTTCCCCCTCCCTCTTCTGTCTGTCTGTCTGCCTGCCTGCCAGCCTGCCTGCCTGTCTCTGTGTCTCTCTGTCTCTCTGTCTCTGTCTCTGTCTCCCTCCCCCCCACTTGCTGGGTTTTATTGTCTTAACTTTAATCAACAACTATCAACTGTGTTTACTATTGGGCTCCACTGTGATGTTTCTGCACTTGGGCTTAGCATGGGAAAATCAAGGCAGGCTCTGGGGCAGTGTTTGCTTCTTCCTAAAGACCTGGTGTAGAATGCAGTTTTGTCTTCAGCTGTGGGGCTCATCCAGAACACGAGGTTTGGTTTGTAACTTTTCAAGGCACCTCTTTATTTTCAATGAACAAGTGTCTGCACCTTTACCCTCACTGGTTAAATGCAGATTCTTTTAAATATCGATATAATCGAGGTGTTTGGTCAAATGTGAACTTCTCTGTTCACCACAGACGCATGGCCACTTTCCTGTCTTGGTGATTGGGGCTTCTTCTTTTCAGAGGTGTCCATTCAGAGCCTGGTTTGTAGAAAAAAATTTTCAGGTTTTTTAAATTTAAATTTTATTTATTTGTTTGTTACTTTGTTTGTTAATTAAGAGGATTCCAAGGTATGCAAGTAGAGGTCAGGGAATGTTTTTGGGAGACCGTTCTCTTCTTTAACTCTAGGCTTCTAGGGTGAAAACTAAGGTTTTCGGCCTCGAAACCCCAGAGCCCTGTTACCACGCTTTATAACGAGACCTTGGTCAAATTTGCTACTGGGTGGGGCCACACAGAAGCTTTGCATTAGGGGATACTAAATTGCATTGATGATCACCTCCAATATTTTTACAGCAGGGATTAGTTTTATGCACACAAACTATAATGGGTCTGTGGCTAGGGCTAATTGTTATTGTTAATAACATCAATCCTATCACGTTAAGTTTATAAAAGCTTAAAGATATAGAAAGTTAATTACCCTAAAAGTTCTAATCGTCTCAATATGACCTGAGAAGAATAACTATCTGTGGTAACTGCAGAGGAACATTTAGCACATGGTAGGATAGCCGGAGAGAAGAGCATCCCTTTGCCTAACACGGAGAAATGCAATAAAAATGGATGCTGAACCACCTGCTACTTGATGAAGTGTCTCAGTGCGAGGCTTTTAAAAATTAACACATTCCACATGATTAAAATAGGAAAAGTTGGCACCGATGATTCATTCATCTGTTCCCTGGGTTGCCTGAATACCGTGCCTATGCGTGTGCGTGTGCGTATGTGTGTGTGTGTGTGTGTGTGTGTGCCATATTGGCTGGTGAAATGGTAAGGCCTAGAACACTGAAAAGAGTTGGAAAGCAATGTAAAGAATTTTAGTGTAATGACTGAAAGGACAGTGGAAAATGCCCCTTGCAGGAGGGAGGAAGCTTGAAGTACTTGCATGCTGGCTGGAGCAAAGTTTAGCAAGTGGACGTGATTTTAAAGGCTCGGGGAAATTTTAGGGGAAATGGTAACTTGGCACTGAGGACTCATGGATAGGTAGCTACTGTTTTTCTAGGTCTGGGGGAGCTACAGAGGAGAGGAGAAACAAGAATCAGGCACGACAATGAATGCAGTCTGAAGCTCCTGACTGGAGTGTTCAGTGCAGGGTCTACTGGGCCAACAATTCTGTCTCAGGCCTCTTCCCCCATGAAGCGCAACAACCTTGTGGCACAAATGGGAAGTCACAGAACCAAATACTTAACTTTCATCCATGTTCTGTATATCCATTCGCATTCTGGGGGCCACATTCCTAATTTAAAGGAGCGACTTACCATGCAATGCAGGATACATCTGCTCCATCCACACAACACATGCCTACAGCAACAGTTTTCTGAATGACAGAGCCAGCCGTCACTGAGCATAAACACCAAGTCACTGTGTCACCACCTACCAAGGTAAACTGTCATAACATAGCACAATGCTGCCTTCACGGTGGAAGACAACATCCTAGGCTGCCTCTGCTGCCTCTCCTGCTTATTGCCATGGCCTTTCCCCCATCAGCTCCACAATCTGCGTATAGAAAAGGAAACCTCAACTTACTCAAACGAATCTCTTTCAAGAAGACAGAAGACAAAGCAGCCAATATCGGAAGTTGGCAGAATGAACTCTCACAGACCCGAAGAGGTATTCTAAGATAGACCTTCCAAGGACCAAAGGTTTTCAGAAACAGTGACACATGGGTTGTGGGGTCACCTGAATCCTGCCCTGGGATGCTGGGATGGTTTTATAAATGGGCTGACAATCACTGACCACGGTCCCAGGCCAGCTCCTGAGGAGCCCTGGGGAAGAACAAGCTGCTAGTGTCACTTCTGTTTCTCCTTGATGCCTTTAAGGAGATAATGGCTTGTCTTCACGCTGATGTAGCTGCAGTGGACCATGGCCTGGAGCAACCTTCTCAGAGCCAGGAAGCAGGGGCCAGGCTCCTGGCAAACAAGCCTCCAGTCCTGGCTGTGTCTCCCTCAAAGACAAGCTACAGTTTCTGCACATTCACAATTAGCAAGCTCATTCTGACTCAGCTTAGTCTCTCTCAGCTGATGGCAAAGAAAATTGTCATTTTCAAGCAGACAGAGGAAGAGAATCAACAGAAAGCAAAAGCCTGTAATTCAAGTTTGGCTGGCGGGGCCTCTCAAACTGTCCTTAGGAGACATATGCTAATGACCAATTAGAAGGAAATGTAACCAACACATCAGTATGCAAATGGATCTGGAAAAAAATTCACATCTGCATAGTTTTGTACTCAGACAAAAAATGAGTTCCTGATAATGGTGGAGGATCCATTCACTTCTCACACTTTTCACCAGTGTACCCCAAGTCCCCCACCACAGCAAGTTACTCAAAATCCCAACAGAACCTACTCAAGAATCTTTGCACACAAGAAGATCTAACATGAACCAAACAGCAAGGCAACTCCACAGCCTCATCTCAGTGGGAGCCCTACTTGAAGAATGTGTTAATAGTGGAGGCAGCTGAAGGGACAGCCAGCAGCCCTAAGGACTTAGCTGTCAGAAAACCCCAAGCTCAGCAGAGTGATTGTGGTCCACCAAGGTTACACACCAGAAAACTGTGAGCAGGCACTGGGCTGATAAGGGAGGAGACCCTTTCAATTGGGCAAATATTTTCCTGACAAATTTTAGATTTTGTGTTGACTTTGTACAGTGTGGGAGGGGTACAGTTGTCTCCATGCTCACAGGTAAGCATTAGGGAAGCCAGGAATGTTAAACACACAGGATTGTCCCTTCAAAGGAAGGGACGCATAACCAGCGACAGGTAGTCAATAACCTGGTGACCTCTGTGCTATCTGTGTGATCAAGACCATATCCCATCTTCCCCTTATCTTGAGCTTGTCAATGTATAGAACCCATCTTTACAGAAGGTGTCACATCATCAGTCTATAGAACCCATCTTTAGAAGATGTCATATGCTCTTTACAAAGAGTTTTGATATAACTGGGTCTCAAGTCTTATTGTGCACATGGGATTGAATATATTATCACCAGCCATTTGTTACTGAATTCTGCTGTACTTAAATACACCTAAAATAAACTACTCATGGTCAGACTCCTCACACTAATGCTGACTGCTAAATACTGTTGGACTGAGCTGCTCCCCTGACTCCCTGGGGTCCTTACTCTGCTGTGGTGGTCGCAGAAGGAATACTGACTGTAGCGGATAAATACTTTTATACAAAGAAAGGGAGATGGTGTGGGGAGTAAGAGAGAAGACTGATAGAAGTAGGAAGCATAAGAAAATAAAGAAGGGAGAGAGAAGACAGAGGGAAAGATTGAGAAAGAATGAGGGAGGAAATGAAAGAGATAGGGAGAGAGGGACACAGAGAGCAAAAAAGAGAAATTTTGAGTTCCCAGGATAAATGTTAAGAAGCATTAATAGAATATGTTCTAATCAGTATTCTCTATGTAACTACTAACAAGGGTTTTGTTCAACCTGGCTTTTATAGCTTTGTATTATGGGTCTATTTTTTTTTTTTTGAGAATTTTGAATATGAGCACTGTACTTAAGTAATTTCTATTCTTCTGCAATCTCTTAGTGAAATGGTGATTCTTTTTATTTTCAGGTAAAAAGGTTTAGTTTGTGTTGTGACCCAAAAATGTGGCTTTATCAAGAACAATTTTTTTTCTATCTTTTTACACCATACAGTTTGTGAGTGTGAATTTTCTTATTGTGAGTGTGAATGCTCTTATTGTGAGTGTGAATGCTCTTATTGTGAGTGTGGGTGCTCTTATTGTGAGTGCGGGTGCACACATGTCAGAGCATGTGTGTCAAGGTCAGAGGGTATCCCTGGGTGCCTGTCCTTACCTTTTAACTTGTTTGAGGTAGGCTTGCTTCGTTGTTGTTGGCTGAGTCTCTCATGCTAGCTGGTTCATGACTTTTAGAGGTTCCCTGTCTCTACCTCCTATCTCCTGGTAGGAGTGCTTATGTCTACTTTTACATAGGTTCTGTGATCCAAACCCAGGTCATCATGATTGTGTGGCAAGTGCTTTTACCAACTGATCCATCATGGAGGCTTTTTGTTTATATGTATGTGTATGTATATGTATATGCATGTATATATATATATATATATATATATATATATATATATTCTTTTTCTATTATGTATTATATATGCTTATATTACATATGTATATATACACACATCCAACTCTTATTGTCTAAGATATATACACACACATTATGCCATTTCTATCAGTATTTTATATACTTTCCAAGTAAGTGGACACAGTGCATCAGGCCTTATGAAGTTCAACCCCACTCACATGTTTTAAGTACAATGATTATGGCCATTGTCAATTACAGAACTTCTCTCCACACATGCCCTCATCCATGGGACCAAGCCTGGGTGGCAGCCACCTTATGTGTGAGAGGCAAAGCCTACAATTCTCAGTGGCTTACTTCCCTTTGGATGAAGGCACAGCAGTTCCTGGAGATTAAGTACTCAGATCAAGTACTTGGATGAGTTAGCAGACAGCACCCTCACAAACAGGAGCAGAGGCAGGTGTGCATATGGAAGGGTTCAGATGTAACTGGTCCACATGAGCCTGCACAGGAGATGGATCCAATAGACATCATGGTAAAACACACACACACACACACACACACACACACACACACACACACACACACACAAAGCAAAATCCTCTCAAACCTAATCAGCTTGTGGCCAGGTTATGTGCTTTATAATATCCCACACCTCAGATATGTATCAATATTTTCATATTAAAGACAGCAGGTATCAAATGGAAGAGTACAATCTTAACATTTTTCATCTGTTGGAATAATGCAAAAACAGACAAACAGGCCAGATTTAAGATTCACAAAAGTCAACCTGAACCCAAATCTCGAGGTTACCCATTTTACAAAACAGCCCACTCTGGAGTGCATTGCTTTTCCTGCTTCAGTCCTCCCTCTGACCCCAGCTGTGCAGTAGGCTTACATCAGCAGCTGCAGAGACCGTGGGAGTCACAGCCCAGTGCCCACCGCACAAAGATGCTAGAACAGCTTCTGAAGAAATGCCTTGTCTGAGCTGAAATGGGGATGGTCTTTGACGTGGGGCATAGGGTGGACATGATGAAGGCAGTTACTCAGCTTCCTACAATGGTGAGAGCTGACACACTGACCAGAAACCTCAGAGAGCTTAGGCAAGAAGACAGTGATGTGTTCATGAGACTCTGGAAAGACTGAATAAATTTCTGGGAATAGAGAAAGCCAAGCACATGTTAGGCAATGGGTAGGAGCGTCTTGAAGCATGCTCTGAACCCTGGCTGACCTCCAGCCACTGTAAAACAATAAGGATGAAGGCAGGTTTTTGAATGTGAGGCATGCTCCCACATGCATAGCACCACAGCAGAAAACACTAGAGTCCTATGGTTCTCTGATCATCAAATCAGAACCCTTATAAAATCCTGCTGATCTTCGAGTTTGCCAGGCCCAATGGCAGTGTCCAGGAACTATAATGGACACTTCCAAACTAAGACATCACAAAACGATGTTTTTCCTAGGTTTCTGTTACTGTGTGGAAAAAAAAAAACCTGAGCAAAACAACTTAAAGAGGAATACATTTGTTTGGGGTAAAGGTTTTAGAGACTGATCCCTAGACAGCTGACCTTATTGACCCAAATACAGAAGCATCATGGTCAAGGAGTGGGCAGAGGAAGGCTACCCACTAGTGAGGGATGGGAGAAAGAGACAGAAGAGATGGGGAGGCAGAGAAGCAGGAGAGAGAAAGAGAGAGAGACAGAGACAGAGACACAGAGAGAGACAGAGAGAGACAAAGAGAGACAGAGAGACAGACAGAGAGACAGAGAGAGACAGATGGTGGGAGGAGGAAGGAGGAGAGAAGGAAAAGGAGGGGGGGTATTATCTCTGGCAGCCAGGGAGAGAGAAGGAAGATAGGGGGTGGGATAGGGAGAAGAGAAGAGAGACAGGAAGGAAAGACAGAAAAGCTGTTAACCTAATGGAAGCCACGAAGGAGGAGACTGGAAAGGATGCACAGATAGAAAGGGAGAAACAGAAGGAAGTTTCTGCCCATAAGGAAGAAGACAAAATTCAGACTTGGATTCTTCCAAAATTCCAAAGGGGCTCAAAGTAGAGCATCATTTAAAAAATCTCAGAATCCACACCCAGAGATATACATTAATACAGTACAAGACCAAACCTTTGCAAGTTCAGGTGACCAGCTTGGAGGTAACTGCCTCCTAGAGTACCGGATCCATCACCCTCAGATCACAATAGCCACAGCCTCTGCCAGAAAATCCGGAACCCAGAAAACTGCATGGCACTGAATGTGCAAAGAGGCAATGCGAAGAGGAAGCTTCTGGGTCCTTTGGAAAGCCAATTGTATGGGATGGCGCTTCGCTAAAGCAGACACAGGTGAGAGGATGTTTGATAAAGCAAGTGCATGAAAGGATGAGCAATGAACGACTCTTTGCTAATGACACATGCATCTCAGTTTGCATTACATCACATTGCTGACCTCTGACCTTCTTACAGATTCTCGTGGCTTCCTGCCACGTCCACAGACTCAGGACAGCTGGCAAAGTGATGTTGACTGATAGATACACATGTGGACTTTTGCTAAGACAAAATTGCATGAGAGGCAAGACCCATGTGAGGATACATGATGTTTGGAGGGAGGATAAATAGAACTCAACCAACAGTTCCGAGGGTTTGCATAGTGAGAATTGCAGAGCTTCTTGGTCTTGAGTCTTTGCCTTCGTCTTTGCTGATCTTCACTGCCTTGAGAGAGGCACAGAAGAGAACTTATCCTGGTCTTCCTGTTGTTTTGGGCTCCTCCTGCTATCTTAGGCTAATTCAGCAGAGACCTGGCTGTTTTTCCTGGGTAATGCCATTTCGGCTGATTCATGTTTGCTGTCCCGACACTACTGAACTGGACTGCTGATATGTTTGTGAAATGTTTCTAAGTGGATTGAGCTGCCATTGCTGATTCCTGTGAACTGAACTGCTGATTTCCTGACAATGGATATTGGATTTGCTCCAAAAACCCAACAGGTTCACTTCCCCCATATCCTAATAACCTTTCTTTCCTACTATCTCTAGTGGGTGGTGGACTACAAGGGAGGTTAAATCTTTTAAGAACCCTTATTAAATTAGGTTTTGAAAATTTTAAGCCTACAACAATGTGTAATGAAGACAGCAAGAGTCTCCAGAAATATGCAAAGTCAGCAGTATTCTAGTTGTAACAAAGGGCTGAGCGAAACAATCATCAGTATGACCCAGGGTATCACGAATGAGAGGAAGGGAGACCCAGCTGAGATGTCTCCATGGTTACAAGCAAAGGTGGATATTCTAATAGTGAAACTACCTTAAATTTAAAAGGAAAAAAAATCACAGGATGGTCTTAGCCCAGGATTAGACATGGCTGAAGAAAGTTGAAGATTTTCTCTCTATGAAAAACATTGTGTGTGTGTGAGCAGTTAAAATAGGAGGAGGGGCCAGCACATTGAACTCTGCAGTGATATCACATGACAGATTTAGGCAATCATAATAAATTAAGAGCATTAAAATTAAGCAATGAGTCATCAAAATCAAGGCAATACCCAGGGCAATGGGGAGGCTGGCTTAAATGAAGTAAGATTAGAAACTTTGATCATATTTCAATGTATTATTAAACATGTTTGTAAAATGTCTAATGTAAATCGTAAAGAACATGAATGTAGTACTTTAATTTTATACTTCTGGAGAAAATGGTTTGTTGTTTCTTAATCCAAAAGAAAAAGAGTAAAACAGGGAGCATATAGCTGTGTGTGACAGGTGAACATATAGCTGTGTGTAACAGGTGAACACATAGCTGCACATGACAGGTGAACATATAGCTGTGTATGACAGGTGAACATATAGCTGTGTGTGACAGATGAACATATAGCTGTGTGTGACAGGTGAACATATAGCTGTGTGTGACAGGTGAACATATAGCTGTGTGTAACAGGTGAACACATAGCTGCACATGACAGGTGAACATATAGCTGTGTATGACAGGTGAACATATAGCTGTGTGTGACAGATGAACATATAGCTGTGTGTGACAGGTGAACATATAGCTGTGTGTGACAGGTGAACATATAGCTGTGTGTGACAGGTGAACATATAGCTGTGTGTGACAGGTGAACATATAGCTATGTGTGACAGGTGACCATATACCTGTGTGTGACAGGTGAACATATAGTTGTGTGTGACAGGTGAACATATAGCTGTGTGTGACAGGTGAACATATAGCTGTGTGTGACAGGTGAACATATAGCTGTGTGTGACAGGTGAACATATAGCTGTGTGTGACAGGTGAACATATAGGTGTGTGTGACAGGTGAACTTATAGCTGTGTGTGACAGGTGAACATATAGCTGTGTGTGACAGGTGAACTTATAACTGTGTATGACAGGTGAACATATAGCTGTGTGTGACAGGTGAACATATAGCTGTGTATGACAGGTGAACATATAGCTGTGTGTGACAGGTGAACATATAGCTGTGTGTGACAGGTGAACATATAGCTGTGTGTGACAGGTGAACATATAGCTGTGTGTGACAGGTGAACATATAGCTGTGTGTGACAGGTGACCATATACCTGTGTGTGACAGGTGAACATATAGCTGTGTGTGACAGGTGAACATATAGCTGTGTGTGACAGGTGAACATATAGCTGTGTGTGACAGGTGAACATATAGCTGTGTGTGACAGGTGAACATATAGCTGTGTGTGACAGGTGAACATATAGGTGTGTGTGACAGGTGAACTTATAGCTGTGTGTGACAGGTGAACATATAGCTGTGTGTGACAGGTGAACTTATAACTGTGTATGACAGGTGAACATATAGCTGTGTGTGACAGGTGAACATATAGCTGTGTATGACAGGTGAACATATAGCTGTGTGTGACAGGTGAACATATAGCTGTGTGTGACAGGTGAACATATAGCTGTGTATGACAGGTGAACAGGAAGCTACAGAGAAGCAGGAAAACCCAAGCACATCCAACACCATCCTGATGAGATCTGAGACTGAAACTGAAATGGAATTGAAAATTCACTGAAGTCCTGACCTACACTCAGTAGGAGGGCAGATGTAAACAGAAGATGGAGGGAAAATAGTATCACATGCCAATCGAAAGGAACCTGTAGC